>NW_012151619.1:322454-341153 GCF_000956105.1 Propithecus coquereli | reverse complement strand
TGTGTGTGTGTGTGTGTGTGTGTGTGTGTGTTTATCTTCCTGGTATTTTCTCAAATTTTGTGGATTATAGTGCCTCTCAAGGACACAAGTTTTTAATTTTGATGAAGTATACCTGCTTTTTTCTCCTATGGTTTGTGCATTTTATGTCCTATCCAACATATATTTGCCTGCCCACATTGTAAAGATTTTTCTTCCATATTTTTCTAGAAATTTTATAACTTCAGCCATACATCGAAGCCTATAAACCATTTCAAATTAATTTTTATGTGATATAAGATAAGTATCAAGGATAATTTTTCTCCATATGGATATCCAATTTATTTAGCACTGTTTGTTGAAAAGTCTCTCTTTCCCCCATTGGATCAGAGAGGAACTTTTGTTGAAAATCAATTGGCTACATACATGTGCCTCTATTTCTGGGTTTTTTATTCTGTCCTAATGTTGGATAGGTCTACCTTTACATGAATACTATATGATTACTGCAGCTTTATGGTAAATATTAAAATCAGATAATGAAAGTCTTTCAGCTTGTTCTAAAAAATGATCTAGTTTTTCAGGTCCTTTGGGTTTTCATATAAATTTTAACATCACTTTGTCAATTTACAAAGTAAAAAAAAAAAGCCTAATAAGATTTTGATTGATACTTTTATAAATTTTATTAATCTTGTGACTTTTTAATTTTCTCTAGTCTTTGTATCTTTTCTTTTTCATTCACTTCTTCTTTTACATGTATTATTTCTTTTCTATTTACTGATGGCTTAATTTGCTCTTTTAAAAATCATTTTTCATTATTATCACTACATAATAGTTGTGTACCTTTATAGGGTACATGTGATGTTTTGATACAAACATATAGTGTGAATTAATCAAATCTGGGTAATTGGGGTATCTATCATCTCAGGTATTTATAATTTCTTTCTGTTAGAAAGATTCCAATTCCACTCTTTCAGTTATTTTAAAGTATATCCTAACTTATTGATGATAACAGTAATTTTGTTGTGTTATCAAATACTGTTGATTCTATTTAACTATTAATATCTAACTATATTTTTGCACCATTAACCATCCCACTTTATCCCCCTCTCCTTGCTACCCTTCCCAGACTCTGGTAACCATCATTCTACACTCTCTCCATGAAATCAATTGTTTTTAATATTTGGCTCTCAAATATGAGTAAGAACATACAAGATTTGTCTTTGTGTGCTTGGCTTATTTCACTTAATGTTCTGTAGTACCATCTGTGTTGTTGCAAATGGCAGATTTTGTCCTTTTTTTGTGGCTATATAATATTGATTGTGCATGTGTACCACAATTTCTTTATCAATTCATCTAATGATGGACACTTAGGTTGATTCCACATATTGGCTATTGTGAATAGTGCTGCAATAAACATGGTAGTGCAAATATCTTTTTGATATACTGATTTCCCATCCTTTGGATATATAGCTACCAGTGGGATTGCTGGGCCATATGGTTGTTCTATTTTTAGTTTTTTGAGGAATATCCCTACTGTTCTCTATAGTGGTTGTACTAATGTACATTCCCAAGAAAAGTGTACAGTTCTCCTTTCTCCATATTCTCTCCAGCATTCCTTACAGCCTGTCTTTTTGATAAAAGCCATTTGAACTGGGGTGAGATGATATCTCATTGTAGCTTTGATTTGCCTTTCTTTGATGACTAATGATGTTGAGCATTTTTTCATGTAGCTGTTGGCCACTTGTATGACTTCTTTTGAGAAATGTCTATTCAGATCCATTTATCATATTTTAATCAGATTATTTAATATTTTCCTATTGAGTAGTTGGAGATCTTTATATGTTCTAGTTATTAATCCCTTGACAGATGGGTAGTTTGCAAATATTTTCTCCCCTTTTGTGGCTTGTTTCTTCACTTTGTGGATTGTTTTCTTTGCTGTGAAGAAGTTTTTAGCTTGAGGTGATCCCATTTTTCCAACTTTGCTTTTGGTTGCCTGTGCTTTCACGTGTTACCCAAGAAGTCCTTACCCAGACCAATGACCTGAAACATTTCCCCAATGCTTTCTTTTATTCATAGTACTTTCATAGATTCAGGTCGTAGATTTAAGCTTTTAATCTATTTTGACTTGATTTTTGTAAATGGTGAGAAATAAGGGTCTAGTTTCATTCTTCTGTATATGCACATCCAGTTTTCCCTGCACCATTTATTGAAGACTGTGCTTTCACCACTGTATGTTCTTTGTTAAAGATATATATATAGTTAAAAGTTAAAGTTATATATATATATAAACATATAAAGATATATATATGATATATAGATATATGGGTTCTCTATTCCGTTTCATTTGTCATAATAATTGTGTACTATTTTTGTGTACTATCTGTTTTTAAAGTCAGTACCATGTTGTTTTGTTACTATAGCTCTGTAGTATAATTTGAAGTCAGGTAATGTGATTCCTCCAGTTTTGCTCCTTTTGCTTAGGATGGCTTTCGCTATTCTGTGTCTTTTGTGGTTTCTTATAAATTTTAGGATTATTTTATCTATTTCCATAAAGAACATCATTGGTATTTTGCATTAAATCTGTAGATTTCTTTGGATAGTATGGACATTTTAGCAATATTAATTCTTCCAATCCATGAGCATGGAATATCTTTATATTTTTTTGTGTCCTCTTTAACTTCTTTCGTTACTGTGTTAGAGATGTCATTATATAGATCTTTCACTTCTTTTGGTTAAGATTATTCATAGGTATTTTATTTCATTTGTAGCTACTGTAAATGGGATTGCTTTCTTGGTTTCTTTTTCAGATTGTTTACTATTGGCATATAGAAATGCTCCTGATGTTTGTATGTTGATTTTGTATACTGCAACTTTTCTGAATTTATTAGTTCTAATTGTTTTTGAAGTCTTTAGCTTTCTCTAGATATAAAATCATATTGTCTGGAAACAACAATACTTCAAATTCTTCCTTTCCAATTGGAAGCCCTTTATTTCTTTCTCTTGACTGGTTGCCCTAGCTAGGAGGTTCTGGTACTAAGTAGAATAATAGTGGTGAAGGTAAGCACCCTTGTCTTGTTCCAGATCTTAAAGGAATGGCTTTCAGTTTTTCCCAATTAAGTATGATGCTTGCTGTGAGTCTGTCATATATGGCTTTTAACATACTGGGTAAGTTCCTTCTCTACTCTACAGTTTTTTTCATGTTTTCCTTTAAATACTTGTATATATATATACATTTGTCATGACTTTTATTAATAATGTCTTTTGCTGATTATTCTATTGTCTTTATGTTTATTTTTATTACATTTTCTTGCTTTTTGGAACAATTTATTTTGGGGTTTTCTGTTCTGTTCCATTGCTCCATGTGTATGTTTTTTATACAAATACCATGCTGTGTCACTATATTCTTATAATATCCTTATAATATATTTTAAAGTTAGTGTGATATCTCCAGATTTGTTCTTTTTGCTCAGGATTTCATTGGCTGTTTTGAGTCTTTTTGCTTCCACGTGAATTTTAGAATTTTTTTTATTTCTATGAAAAATAACATTTTGATAGATTGCATTGAATATGCATATGCTTTATAGTGTGGTAATTTTAGCAATGTTAATTCTTATGATTCATGAACATGAAAAGTCTTTCCATTTGTTTGTGTCCTCTTCAATTTATTTCATCACAGTTTTATAGTTTTTATTGTAGAGGTCTTTCACCTTCTTGGTTAAATTTATTACTAGGCATTTTATATTATTTTAGCTATTGTAAATAGGATTGCCTTTTTTCTTTCTTTCTCAGCTAGCTCATCACTGGTGTAAAGAAATTCTACTGATTTTTCATGTTGATTTTGAATCCTACAACTCCACCAAATTTATTTATTAGGTCTAAGCGTGAGGTATTTTTGTGGAGTCTTCAGGTTTTTCTAGATATAAGATTATGTCATCTGCAAAGAGGAAAATTTTGACTCCAACTTGCAAAATTTGAATTCCCTCATTTCTTTCTCTTGCCTAATTTCTGTGGCTAGGATTTCCAATATTATGTTAAATAGGAATGGTGACAGTGGAGTGGGCATCCTTGTCTTGTTCCAGTTCTTAGAGGAAAGATTTACAGTATGTTAGGTGTGGGTTTATCATATATGGCCTTTATTATGTTGAAGTATATTCTTTTTATCCTAGTTTGAGAGTTTTTTTAATCATGAAATGATGTTGAAGTTTATCAAATGCTTTTTCTGCATCTATTGAGATGATTATAAAGTTTTTGTCCTTCATTCTGTTGATGTGATTGATCATGTTTATAGACTGAAGAATTACTGTGTTCTTTTGAAGGTGTCATATTTCCTTGATTTTTCATATTTTTTGTGTACTCATATTGAAATCTGCACCTCTAATATAACAGGCACTTTCAATTTTTTGAATTTGCTTTTGTAGCAAATATTTTTCTGAAGATGTATCTATGGTATTGGTTGGGTAAAGCACTTTGGCTTTGATTCTGGGTGAATGCAGTAGTGTAGTCTCTGTATTATTTCTTTGGCTATAAACAGCACCAGTAGTGTGTGTGATTTTCTCAGTGGCTTAGGGTGTGCTTATTAGTGGAGGCTATGGTGAAGTTTTGCTGGGGATGGGGATGTCAGATGGGCTAATCCTTAGGCCCCAGTGTTGGCAGCAGCAGATCCAGCGTATCTTCCCTTGGGCCCCAGGGCAGTGTACGCTGGCACCAGTATTAGTGGATTCACATGGGCTGATTCTTGGGTTACTAGATGGCTATCTTGGGTGCCGGCAATGGTGGCAGTGGGCAGGCAGATCTTCAGGTAGATAGGTCTTTGGGTTCTTGGACAGCAGGCATGACATGGACAATGGCAATATCAGTCGTGGCACTATTTTATGGCTCCCAGTCTGCTGGTGTTGGCAGTGGCTTTGATGGGCTGGGTGGGCCAGTCCACAGGCCCACAGGTGGCATGTGTGGGTGGCTGCCAGTTGTGATGGTAGCAGAAGTTGAGTGAGCCCATTCTCAGGTGCTGATGGTGGTGGATGGGGCAGAGCAATGTCTATCACCCCAGACATAGGAGGTAGAGTCAGGCCAATTGAGCATGTCCTCAACCCCTTAGTGGTATGTGCAGGCACTGGCTGTGGCGGGCAGGGGGCAGGGTGATTCCCAGTCTCCCACCAGAATATATGGGTGGAGCTGATAGTGACTATACTGCAGCCCTGCTGCTAGGGAGGGTGAGGTTGTTTTCATTGGCAGAAGTCATAAAGAGGTGCCTGGAGAGTGTGTGCTTTGACACCAGGTGGTAGCTATAAGAAGATTAGCCTTTCCTCAGGGCACTTTTAAATGTGCAGAAACCCTACTACTGGGGGGTGGTGGGGTCACTGCCAATGGCTTGCTTTTCAGCTTTGGTGGCAGCAGCCAACAGTAGCACCAGACTGCAGACAGGTTATTTCAATGGTGCTCCAGAGATGTGGAGGTGCAGGGGTTCTTGGGCTCCAGGGCAGGGTGTAGTCTGGTAGGGGCTGGGCTCCCAAAATAGCACTTTGTTATAACTGATTAGAACCCCAAAGGGGAGTGTGGGACCTGGAGTGAGCTCCATCTTTGGAACAATGCCATAGTGTCATCTCCAAGCATCTCCCTATATTAATCTCAGGACCTACATGGATTAAATGACTCATCCATGGCTAGGATTTTATGAATCCATGCTGGGAATGTGGACCCTTGGGGGTCACTCACTCACCTGTTGCCCACATAGGGAAGTGTTTGTAGGCTCCCAGCTGATCCCAGCCAAGCAGGCTGCCTCATTTTCCTCCCCTTCCTTGCCTTATGTGTTTTCTGCCCCTTCTCTGTTGAACTCCAATGTTCCCTCTTAGGTGTTCTATTCAAAGTGTGATTATCTACTTGCTATTTTGGTTCTTCTTGATGGAGGTGGCTAGTATCAGATGCCTCCAGTTAGCCATCTTCTTTTTGTTGCTCTTATTGCCACTGACCATTCTGCAGGTGCACAATGAGACAGACTATAACAAATTAAAATCTGCAAGTCTTTTTTACATGAAGTGCTCTCAAACCAATTTTTAACCCATATTTGTATATAATAGAATACATTTTTATTACAACTTGAATGCAAATTTTCGCATTTTCTTTTATCAAATGTACACCTTTTGCTCACCTTAATTTTATTCATTATATAAAGTATTACTATCATTGATTTCCATTTGAAAATGTAACTAAAATTGTCTTCTATTATTTTTTTTTCCTGAACTTCATCCAGATTGGAATCTACCCATCTACATTCTTCAGGTTATTCAACCATTGACTTCTATCATCCAGACATATTTATCTCTCCTATTCATAGGGTATCAGGAAATATTTTTGACAACTACTGTGGCCTATTTCTTCAGCAATCATCTGATTGGGGAATCTAATAATATAGTCCAAAAAAGAAAAAAAGGAAATGAAGCTTGTTTGACATGACTTGTTTCTAGTGAATTCATGCTTGCTGCTACCATTACCAGAAACCCTAAACCAAATGAGCTGTTAATTCTATGGTAGCTTATGTATTTTTGAGGTTTATTCATTTCTTCATTTTGAAAATTAGGGTATTAACTTTTCTACTTATTTTCCATTAATCATAAAGTCTGAAAAGTTATCAGGAGTGGTTAACTAACATAATTATAATTACTTTTGGCCTAAAACATAATTTGCCTGGACTGAGAAGAGTTGATTACTTTTAATCAAAGAGCCCAGGATAATTCCTTTTTATATAAAATGTCTGAGCTTTTAAAAAGGCATAATGCTTGATATGATATATTACATTATTAAGCATTAGGAAGCAAAAGCAGACATTGTCCTTACTCTCCTAGAATTCACAGTTTAGTAAGGGAAAATATATTTTTATTTCATATTCATATAAAATATGTAAAATAAAAAATGTGAAATGTTTAAAGAAAGATAGTCAAATAGCATCATAAGAGCAGGAAAACCTGACAGAATTTGGGAAGTCAGAGAAGGCTTTTCATAGGGATTCTATAATGAGTAGGAATAATCTAGTGAGTTACCTAGTCCACATAAACTGATTGGCATTCTAAATAGAGGGAATGCTGTAGTAAGTGCAAAGGTACTAGAAAAGAGTGAAGCTTATTTGCTTGGTCTTTATATCCCTAATGTTATAATATGTTATATATCCAGAAATATTTCCAACTAGTTGCCATACTCTTCATTTATACTACAATGGAAGTTTATTGTTTGTTTTCCCTAATAAGCAACTAGCACTTGCAACAATGTTTGGCTTGGAAAGTTATCTGGCATGGTGTATATTCAATAAATATTTAATGACTGCCTCAATGAATAAAAGAATGCTATGATTCAGTCAAAATTATCACCCACTTTTCATGCATTTGCCCTATTTATTCTTACCCTAGTTTGTTGTTCAGGTTGCTTCACCTCCTGGTATATTTTACCTTCTCTTTACAGTCAAAAATATACTTTCATGATCCATGTCAAATATTCATCCACAAATCCTTTTCTCTTGCTCCACTCTTGGTTAATTATTTCCTCTTCTAAACTTCTGTTGCATCATAGTATATGCCCTATTATTTGGCATCTCATTATGTGTAAACTTATTGCTATTTATTTGATTTTTGTCCATCTATTTATGTATCTGTGTCCTTAAAGATAAGGACCCTTAAATTGTCTAGCCAACAGCCTCTTGTAAAATGTTTCCAGTTTCATATCCTAACACTCTTATTTTCAAAGACAATGAGTGCTAAACATGTGTTTCAATCTTCTCTCAAGTATCATTTAGTAATGTCCTCAGTACATTAATATATTTGAAAAAATTCTTTCTGGTTAACTTATGAAATCTTATTATTCCCTTACATATAAGAGAGTTGTATTGAGAAATTGTATTCAAGATGGAATCAGAGCAGTGAGTATTAAAGGAGTCTGTAGGTACTAGAAAGCAAAGCATGCAAATAATCAAGTGCAAAGGAGCCAGATGTCAATGTAAGACAGTAGGGTAGAGATTAGATATTAGAACAATAAACCAGAGAAAGCACTGTAAAATAAATTTGAGTTCTGATTCCACATTTGATGAAATATGCTTGATTGGGTATGATGTGCAGTTAGCAATGAGTCTGGAAAATACTCTAATTCAGTATCTACTAAATATTGCTTACTTTGCGTAAAAATTCTCATTTAAGATCATCAGAGCAAGATGGTGGACTAGAAGCAGTCTGCACAATGCTGCTCTCATGGAGAGGATCAAAAGCGGTGAATAGATACCCACCTTTGGATCAATCGACTGAGCAAGAGCACTGAGAATCCATGGAGAGGAGGTGGAAGTGAAATGAAGTAGATAGAAGTTGGACAAGCTATTCAGCAGTACTGGAGGTAATTAGGAGAGGCACCCACATGTGGAAAAGGGACAAAGGAGAAAATCCCAGGCTCCTGAGGATACTGCAACCAGAGAAGCAAGAGGACCTCTCCACTAAGCAGGCCTCCAGACTGATACGGAGACCTGACTGGAGGCTGTGCAGCTGCATTACTCTAGAGAGAGGGGATGGCTGGCTGATGAGTCCTGGGTGCCACAGTTGATGCCATTGTAACATCCCAACCCTGGAGTGGTACTTTTGCCCAGGGGTCAGACCTGTGCCTGCTGCCTCCCCTTTCCCCTGGCAGGTGGGGAGGGAGCAGGGAATCACAGTGCTCATGTGTGCCCTGTGGGCAGGTGATGTGCACTCTGGGGCTGCCATTGCCAGGGTCCATGGTCAGAGCAGGACACCAGGCCGGGCTGGCACCTGCTGCTATGTCCTGGCCGATCCCACTCAACCACAATTCCCACAGGTCCTGAGCAGAGAATGCATGCATAGCCCTTGGCACCCACTGCCCATTGTTGGGGCAGCTGGACCACTGCTGCTGCCACTACCTGAAAGGCCTCAAGTGGGATGAAAGCCATCACAGCACGTCCTTTGGATCTGGGCAGACTGCATGCCTTGGACTCATGCTGTCCTGCTAAGATGCCCTGGCTCCCACAACCTATGCATATCCTGCCCTATCCACACACCCTGAGCTGCCACTGCTCTGATGCACATATGTGAGTGCTGCGCCTTGAGAACTTGGTCCATCCCAAGTAGGCACCCTGCCCCTTGGGTCCACTCTGTTCCAGGTCCTTGATCCACCCTGTGCATGAGCTACGACCTGCTGGCCTGCTCTGAACTGGGGCTCTGCTCCACCCTCTGCCCGGGGCCCTGCAGGTCCAGTACACCCTCTACAATGCTACACCCTGCCCCACACCCTGCACTGATCTTGCCCTGCTCACATACCTGGAACCTCGGCCACCCAGATTTGCACATTTGCATGCTATGCCCAGCAGACTTCTTCCATCCCCCCTACAAACACCTTGTCCTGCCAGCCAGCTGGGCGTTGTATGGGCACATGGCACCAGGGTCCAGCCTTGCCACAGCAGCCTGGTGACAACCACAGGGGAACAGGGGAAATGCAGCAGAGCAGCACTGTTAAAGGTTCACAGTGCATCTGCCCTCTCTTGCCTGGTTAAGCTTCTGGAGTAGGACCCAAGCACACTACTCAGATATTCATTCTCATCTTCACTGAGCAATAGAGGTCCCAGCACAGGAGAACGGGTGTACTGTATCTGCTATGTGTTTTAAGCCAAGAGAAGAGGTCCCAGATGAGAAGGTCAGCATAAAAACTCTGGGAACGCGAGAAAACAGACTGTCTCAACACCCACGAAGAATCACAACAGCTATCCAGCAATGAACTCCAACCAAAAGGAAATTGTTGAAATGACAGATATGGAATTCAGATTATGGATGTCAAGTAAGATGAATGTAACTGAAGAGATGGTAGAAAACCATCTCAAAGAAGGCAAAAAATTAATTCAGGACATAAATGAAAAATTCACTAAAGAGATAGATAACATTAGAAAAGAAATAGTAGAACTTAAAGGAATGAAAGTCATTTAGGGAATTTCGAAATACAGCAGAAAGCTTTAACAGACTAGACAAGCAGAAGAAAGAATTTCAGAACTTGAAGACAAGGATTTCAAAGTTAGTCAGTGAGAAATGTAGAAAAAATGTAGAAAAAAAGCAAAGAAGAATGAATAATCGCTATGACAAATATGGGACTATGCAAAATGAACAAATATAAGAATTATAGGTATCCCTGAGGGAGAAGAAGCGAAGCAATAAGCATGGAAAACATATTTGAGAGAATAATAGAGGAAAACTTCCCTGGTATTACTAGAGGTTTAGATATCCAGATACAAGACAGTCATTCAACACCTGGAAGAATCATAACAAACAGAACATCACCAAGACATATAGTCATCAGCCTGAGGAATTCCAAAGTGAAGGAGAAAATTCTACAAGCTGTGAGATTAAAGCAATAAGTTACTTACAAAGGAAAGCCCATTAGACTAACAGCAGACCTCTCAGCAGAGACCATTCAAGCCAGAAGGGATTAGGGTCCCAATTTTAGACTTCCTAAACAAAAGAATTGACAGCAAAGAATTTTGTATCCTGAAAACTGAGTTTTATAAATGAAGGAGAAGTAAAGTCTTTCCCAGACAAGCAAATGCTATGGGAATTTGTCAAGACTAGACCTGCCCTACAGGAAATGCTTAAAACTGCTCTAAATATGGAAAAGTACAATCGATACTTACCAATGTAACTGAAAGTGAAATCTCATGACTCTTATAAAACAGTAACACAATGGAGAAAACAAAGCAACTGGGTATCATTCAACATAATGAACAGAGCAGTATCTCATCTATCAATACTCAAATATTGAAAGTAAACTGCCTTACTGCTCCATGATATAGACTGGCTGAATGGATGAAAAAACACACTCCAAGTATCTGTTATCCTCAAGAAACTCATCTAAATTGCAAGGATACTCATAGACTGAAAGTGAAGGGATGGAAAGAAATATTCCATGCAAATGGAAATTAAAGGTGAGCAGAAGTAGCTATTCTCATATCAGATGAAAGACTTTAAATCAACAATGGTAAAAAAAAAAAAAAGAAGAAGAAGATGATGACAATGGTGGTCATAATATAAAGATACAGGGAGCAATTCAGCAGGAAGATATAACAATCCTAAATACATATACACCTAAAACAGGAGCTATCAGAGTCATAAATCAAATACTACTAGATCTAACTAAAGAAATAAACAGGAGCATCATAATTGCTAGGGAGTTCAAACACTCCACTGACAGAATTGGATAGATCTTTGAGGCAGAAGATCAACAAACACTGGATTTAAACAGGACTCTAGAAAAAATGGACCTAATAGACATCTAAATTCTATCCCAGAATTGCAAAATATATATTGTTCTCATCAGCATGTGAGACATTTTCCAAGACAGACCATATGTCAGCCCACAAGCAAGTCCCAACAAATTCAGAAAAATCAAAATCATTCCATGTTTGTCACAGCACAATTCACAACTGCAAAGATTTTGAACCAACCTAAGTGCCCATGCATTCATGAGTGGATAAAGAAAAGGGAGTACTACTCAGCCATAAAAAGGAATGAAATAACGTCTTTTGCAGCAATGTGGATTGAACTGGTGACCATTATCCTAAGTGAAGTATCTCAGTAATGGAAAACCAAATACCACATGCATTCTCTAATATTTGGGAGCCAAACGATTAGCTTACATGTGCACAAAGAAATGTAAAGGACATTGAAAACCAAGAGGGGGAGGATGAGAGGGAGGTGAGGGGTAAAAACTTACCTATCAGGTGGAATGAACACTATTCCGGTGATGGGCACACTACATGCCCTGATTAGCATTATACAAGGTATCCATGTAACAAAAATATTTGTATCCTCTTAATATTTTGAAATTTAAAAAATAAATTGTATATTTCTAAAGAAATGTAAAGATATTCAAGGGCTGAACTAGTCCAATATACAATTAAGCACTATTTATTCCTTTAAAAATTCCCATTTAATTCTCACAAACTCTATGAATTTGTATTGTCATTCCTATTTCATAAATAAATATCTTCACACACTATTGGTATATTTGCAAGTTATATATTTTCCAAAATAAAAGATTTAAATACAACTGACATTTCTTTGTATAAATCTTCAACATGGATTCTATCAAATAATCTAAGGTAGCAGGCAAAGTTTACTGCTTGCTGTTTTTGTTACTATCTGGTAGTATGTGCTGAAATTAATTTATCTTAGTAGTTGTATTGCAAAACGTTAGACATTTTATGTGTACAGTTCATTTTTATGCATGTTAAGATATTGGTAATAAATGCTCTGAAAATGTTAAAATAACATTAATTCAGCCAAATGCTGTGAATAAATTTCAAGGTCTCTATTATTCATTTGTTCATTTTTGGTGTAATCCTTCAACTATTTTTGGAGAAAGATTTTGGCAATGCCTTATAAAGGGCTCCTTTGACTGCCTTTTTTTTTTTTTTTTGGATTTTGTTGTTTCATCTGAGTGTTATTTTGACAACTTTATTTACTGAAGATCTATCAGCTTTACCAGCAGATCAAGAAGTAATATACCCTAGATCAGCAACATGTAATATCTATCCCTTAAGTTTTTATAATGTTAGAGGGTGTAAACTATAACTTTTTGATACCAAATTCTTATCTAAATCACGTTTAAGAAATGGCATTCATGGAGGTTGGCCAGAAGAATATAGAATTTATTCACAAACCTAATAAAATGTTAATTATAAATATAACTTAGCAAGATAGGTTTTGTTTATTTCTGTGTGTGTTTATGTGTGTATAAAATTGGAATATTTTACATTAAAATTGAGGCTTCTCTGAAAAATTAAAACTGGCCACCTGACACCACATCTCCACTAGGCAATGTCCAGTGTGAGCTGAGAACTGCTCTCCAGTTTTCTGCAGTTTTCTTCCATCCTCTTAGCCCATTTTACTCATTATCTAACCTGTCTGGCCTCTAGAGACTATGTGGGTTTATTACCCCTAAACTAAGCCTTCAGAGTACTGCATGATTCATCAAAATTATTTTGATTTCCTAATGTCTGATTTCATTTAACTTTACTTTGGTGGTATCTATGTTTTATACCAAGTATGCTTGTAAAAAACAGTTATATAAAACTCCACATGGAAAGATGTGAAATTCATTATTGACTATTACTCACTGTGTCCTTTTCCCCTACAGTGCAGGTAAAAAATAATCTATTTTGTGTGTATGTGTGCCATTGACACTGAATCACAGGGGCTAATTGGCTTTGAAGTCAGGCTACTTGCACTTGAATCCTTGCTCCAGCACTTATTATGCAATTTTCGCAGTTGTTTAACATTTTCTGCCTCAGCTTCTTCATCAAGAAAATCAGAATGTGAAATAATAATATGATCTACCTTGATACAGTTTTAAAGAGTAAATGAATTAACACCTATAAATAAATTAAGAAAGTATCTGACATATAGTTAAAACTCAATAAATATTAACTATTTTAACAAATATTACAAATAAAGCCTAAAGTATTTCCAAATCATAAGCCACATATTTTAACAATGCTAAGTAGTGTTAAAACCACCTAAGGATTTTCTAGGGGAATGTATTTCATTCAAATCTTTGTTCAAAATTAATTAAAGATTGCATATTTAGTAAATTTTTGCTGATTTTTATCTAGTAGAAATATGTTATTAATATTTCTGCCCAATAGCACAGACAGTATCAAAGATTATAGTTTATTGCCCTATAACATATTAATCAGATTTGTCTCTAACCCAGCAGACTGTTAATATTAAAGTATTTATATAATCATATCAATGCCTACTATATATATTTTTTTTCCTCAAATGGCCTTTGGCTCTTTGAAATGATTTTAATATCTTATTTATTCTCTCTTGTAGTAAGTTGACTAAATCTTTAACAAATGTACATTTTATATTTGCATTATTTCACCATTTTACCTCTTTTAACATTTACTTTAATGCGAATGATATTCCCTTCATGGTTTTGTCTCCTGAGAAGTTCCAACTAAATCTGCCTTACCTATATCATTATGACTATATGTTTGCATTAATCACCTTAAATATATTTTAGTGAGCCAGACTATGCTGCATTGAACTAGAATTAATCCAATAAGCAAATAATTTATACTATTTGTTACCATTTCTCATTCATACGACATTTTATCGTCTCCTCTGTCATCACTGTCTTGGAAATTGAAAGTATATATTGTTTTTATTTCTTATTTTCTTTTTAGTAAACATAATATTAAATATTTCAATGACTAGATTATTTAATAAATACTCTTGGAATGTAATGGGAATAAGAGAATACATATGTTTGCCCGTCATGTTTAAGGCAGCACTAAGAAAATAACTTACAACCACGGAAGCTTCCATCTCCCTGAGGAAGACTTCTTCATGGAGAGATGCACCTTTTCACATAACAAATCAATTGAATAATATTTTACACAGATGTATCACATTTCCCAGAGAACAAATCAATACCACTGACTATTTTATAGCACTGGATGCTGAAACATGAAGAAATTTTGTGACATACTCTAACTCACTCAGCAGGCATATTGCAAATCTGAAAAGATAATTCACTTTGAAATTAAAATGTTAAAAAATTGTCTCTATCTACACAATCAGATTGAAGGCTTTCCATGGAATAGAGTAGATACTACCCATCTGTGGGGAATACTGAAAGAGATAATGGTGATGAAAACTTGACAACAACATGACACATGAAAGGAAATTCCCGCTATGATGGGAGAAGGGAAAGCCACATCTGTTATTAGCATTAAACAGTTTAAGACCACGCAATAAAAAACTGGTGCAAGGAAATGCAAACTAAGTTGCAATTTTGTTTTTTTCTTTTTTTATGTCTACCAGAACTTTATACAAATAGAAGAATAACTCGAACAAAGATATAATATGCATAAGACTATTAGCAATTTTATGGTTTTGAACAGCTAGTAATAGTCAAAACATATTAGCTCTCTTTTCATAACTATGAAAATCTTTATATTTGATATTTCATACTAATTTTAGAATTAAGAGATTATATTTTTAAGAAGTTTATATTTTTGCAATTCGCATATCAGATTTTTTTCCATTTTGTGTTTTTAAAACAGTGGTGGCAGGACAAAATATAAGGGTTATGCCAGTTCGCTATAGATGTAGTTTAGGAATACAAACAGAGAACTCAGCTGGATAAAAAAAAAATACCACTCCTCTACCCACCCTTATCTTTTAGAGATTCACTGTTAAATTCAAATTCAACCTTGGACATTTCCATGGCTCTTACAAGTTTGCAATTTCTTAGTAATGCATACTAACCATATCCCAGAATATCTGTTTCTGGGCATACAAACCACATATATTTGACCTTGCCTATGAAGTTGCATCTTCTCCAGAACAATTCTTTACCACATTTACTCTTTTTTAAAATATGAACTTTGATGTTAGGGCATGTTTGATTGTGTACATTTATGCAGATAGAATCATTTCCTTTAGCTATCCTGAGAAGATATATATTTTCACATTCAAAAATCTTATGATTTTAGTTTGCATGAAGATTGAATGCAACTACTATTTACTTAGATGACTTATCATGCATAAAATTAAAATGAGTATACAGTATTAAACATTGGGTCATATGTTGCTTAAAAACACGGAGACTGTTAGCAAATGCTAATTGAATAATGAATTGCAAAAGCCACTGATGCTGTTCAGAAAACATCAACTTTACAGTTTGAGGAAATGGATTTTTTCTTTTACATTTAGCCATCATCCATACATTACGGCATGCTAATGGATTTTATTGCATATTTACTTTTTTTATTCTTTGATTGAGCTGTGGCTTTTCTGAAATAGTTGGAAGTGAAGGATGAGAGCAATGACTTTACTTCTTACTTCTTTAACTTTTTAGTAGATAAGATCACCTTCTTCATAGTTAGTATGTTTAGCTAAGATTAAGAGGGGTATAGATTTCTCCTTTAGAAGTTAATGGCGGTTCCCACAGCTAAACTTCTATCATCTAAGAAACTTCGATCTGTGTGGACCTGAGATGCTCAATAAAGTTCACAATTTCTGCCGGACAATAAGGGAGACCTTAAATGACAGAATGATACTTAAAGGCTGAGAATTCATTCCAAAAGACAAAACCAAAGGAATGAAGAATGAACTCTAAAAATCTTAACTCTCCAATTTATAGCTCTTCCTTAAAATTGATTATGCCGTTCGTTGTATCAGCTACCTGTCTTGTTTGTTCATTGTGGAGAGTAAGAGAGACACGTATGACAACCATGTAAATTTAGGAGCCTCCTTAACCAAATTCAGAATAGTCAAAATGGAACTGGGCCAGTGAAATATATTAAAATAAGTACAGTTTGCTCCTTTGCCAAATTCTCCTTAGGTGACTAAGGGGCAAAATTAATTAATACTTCTAAATCCTAATTCTTCTTCTCTAAAATAATAGTAATAACAATAATGATAACAATAATGCCTACCTCACTAAGTTGTTGGAAGAATTTAATGATATAAAATATGTAAAGCTCCTAACACATAGCAGACACTTATAGTAGCTGTTACAGTAGTAGTAATAGTAATATCTTTAGGCATGAAAAAATACAAGACAAAAATGACAGAAAATTTATGTAAACATTAATTCCAGGTGACTGGATACAACCTCAGAAAATTATGACTATAGTTAAAGCTGAATTATGATTAAAGGGAAAAATTGAATTGATAGAAGCTGGCCATCCCATTATCTACACTGCAGTGATAAAAATTAAAGCTGCTTAATGTAGAGGATACCTTGACCCATGAATTTAATTGTATAGTCTGTATCATGGAAATAATTCTATAGTGTTGACAAACACATCTGGCTATCATGATATATAAAACACATATTATATATTAATTATATATACTGCATGTATAAATACCATATATATGTATAAATAACACATACATTATTGACTGCCATATGTGATTGCATGTTCACCAAGAAATCCTGTAATTATAATTTGGTACTCAAGGTATTTTGCCTACCAAGGTAGAATGTGCTTTTCAGCAAGCATGATCAATAGTTTTCATTAATTAATTAACTAGCCTGGTTTATGCATTAGCCAACAAAAATTTGGTTAATATGAAACAGATTTCCTGAGTCTGATCATTCTACATCAGCCTCTTCGAAATTAAGTCTGACAATGTGATTGACTTTACCCAATAAAACACGAACATAAGCAATATGTGCTACTTCCAGAAAGATTTAAGAACATGCACATGAACTTCTACCTTTCCTTTGCCTGCTTTGATGATTATGGAAGTATGTGCCAAGATGGAGCTTCCATTACCATAGGTGCCTGAATGATTATAATGAGCCTCTAAACCCTCTTCTCCCTGCTGTCACTCATTAGTCATATAACATGAGTAAACAGTTTGAATTGAACCACAGAAGTGTGGGGTTACATGTTATTGCAACATAACATAGCCCATCCTGAATGATACAATAACTAATTGCATACTTGTGAGAAAAAGTATTATAAAAGTTAAGGCATTTTTTTTCTGCCTTGAAACATTAAATAGGTTATCCCATATCAATTCTTTGTTCCATTGCTATTACTCTTGAAGTACAGGGATCCATAAGTAATAGGAAAAAGTACTGTTTTGTTCCATTGAACACACCAAACCATAAATGTTAATATTGTGAAATCTCTACTAATGGAAATATATGTCCTTACACATCATACTCAAGTATTTTGAGGGATATGTTGTTCCTGATGTACAGGAAGATAAAATTTTATTATTTAGAGAGATTCTCAAAAAATAAATATTCCTAGGATTCTTCTTACTTCTGGTCCATCTAAATGTAAAGCCAATTATCTAATTAAAAATCACTCAACACTTATTATGTTTTTGCATTACACTTACTGTTTATATGCATTATTCCAGTTAATCATCACCATGACCCTATAAGCTATTGATATGCCATCGTACAGGGAGGAAAATGAGATGTACAAAAGTTCAAAATGTGTCCCTGGGTATAAAAATAGAAAGTGATTGAGCCTATTAACTATCTTGTATTGTCAAAAACATTTGGTCAGCTCATTAATTGATATCCCATCATAACCATTAACTGATCACTGTCTATTCTGTTTTATAACATGTGATTTTGACCTAACAGTTATCTTAGTAATTAGCAACTAAAAATGCCAAACATTTCAAAATGGTAAAATATTTTGTATTTCAATGTTTTATATGATGAATTATATTTTAATAAATATAATTTATGTTTAAACATACATGTACACCACAGAGATTTTTTTTAAAAAGTACAAAAGAGGTAGATCAATGCGTTCATTGCTTCTGTGTATGTGTCTTAATATGTCTCCAGACTGAAGTTCACACAAAAAAAAATAAAAAAATGTAGTTAGTGAGCACAGCAGCTTGTAGGACAGAAATATCAACTATTGAACTGGCCCCCACTCTGGTGCATTGCAGTGAAGCTGTTGATATGATGATTTATTACACAGCATGTTGCCTTTCACTAAACACAATACCTATAAAATCAAAGGGGTTGGGGAACCTTATCCATTTTCCAGTTAATACTCAGCATGAAGCACATTTGTCTATTGGCATGCTCCTTAACTTATCAAGAGATTAAAAGAACTAGGAGAAAACAAGAACACAATGCTAACAGAATGTTTCTTCATGAATAACAGGAAAACAGGTTAATACATTCATAAATTATAAG
>NW_012151619.1:319476-321810 GCF_000956105.1 Propithecus coquereli | reverse complement strand
ACAACTATATGAGCCTCTTAATTTAAATTACTCAGGATACAAGGAGTAAAAATTAGAGACTCGCTTGAGTGAAATATAAGACCTGAACTTCCTGAATGATTCACTTAGGGCAATAACAGGCTATCAATAAAAAGCTATGAACTCTCTCAACCATATGTAAAAAAATAAATAAATAAAACATTGCACACACAGCTAAATCTCATGTTGCAAATTGTTTTTATATCCATGTTTAAATATTAAGTTCTAAAGAGAATACCCAAGAGGACTGTGGACAAAGGCTGGTGAACTAGGGACAAAAAAATGCATGGAATGCCTGGAAAGAGCTTATTTTACTGAGCTCTGAAGTAACTAAAAATGGCAAGAGAATGGCAGGAGTACTCTAATTTCTGGGCCATAAGCCTGGTCTTTTAGGAACAATCTGTGTGCATGTGTTTATTCTAAAATGCTAAAATTCCTGACTCAAAGCTTATACAATGAATCTCATTCTGGAAATCATTCCGGCAACTGTAAGAATCAAGTGTTGTGAAGAAAAACCTAAGATGAATGGGAAATTATACCCAGAGCATCTGCTCTCAGTGTTTCTCTGATTGGACACAAAGGCCTGAGCATGTCATGCAAAAACTCTCAGTTCTCACAGAAAATCAGGCAAGTAGAGTGCATTTTTGCCATAAATAAATAAACAAGTGTTTAAATAGTCAATAAATTAAAAGGAATGTTATTGTTGGTGTGACACAAAAATATTTGGGATTTTTTGGTTTTTATATGTTACGCACATTAAATTTTAAACAGGGTGATCATAGAAGGTATATCAGTTAGCTATTGCCACAAGTGTGTAAGTAAAAAGAACCAAAAAATTCAAAATAACATACAACAATAAATATTTACTTAGTTCACAAGTCTGGCAGCCTACTATAGGATGGTGATCTAGGCTGGGCGAGGCTGGGTGACTTGCCTCTGCTCCACATGTTTCTTATCCTCCTTCTGGAACTGTTGGACCAACATGGGTATATTTTTCTCATCTGGATGGCAGAGGTGCAAAAGGGAAGATTTAATACTGCAAATGTTTTTCAAGCAGGAGTAATCTGTATAATATTCCATGGGCAATTCACATGGCAAAGGTCAAAAGTCAAGGGGGGAGGGGGTAAGTAGGAAATTACATAGCACTTGTGGAGTTGGGATGGGGGAATAAGTATTTCCAATCTGTAATCTACCATAAAAAGCTTTCCTGAAAATATCTCATTGAAACAAAGACCTGATGGAACTAAGGGAGCAGCAAGGTGGACTTATATGAATGAAAGAACATTCCTGGGAGAAGTTAAGACCAAAGAGCAAAGATACAGAGTTGGAAACACGCTATTGGAGTAGCCAGGAGCTGGAACAGTAAGATTGCAAAGCACGGTATAAAAGAGGTCAAATAGATTATGGAAGGCTAGGTCGTGTATGACTTTTTTTCATTGTAAGTAGTTTGAATTAGATTCTGACATGGGGAGTTTCTGGAGGTTTTTGTAAAGATGAAGGATGGGATCCAACTATACTTCCAAAGGATCACCATGACTGCTGTTTTGAGAGTAGAATTTTGAGGGCATAGCTGGTAGCAGCGAGACAAGGTAGGAGGCAAGTGCAGTGATCTAACTAAAAAGGTAATGGTAGAGAAAGTAAGTAGCGTTGGATCTGGTATATTTAGTCATTCATCTCATTTACAAATATTTATCAATCGCCTACTATGTGCCAGACACTTTATGTAACTTATATCTAGTGGATAGATTGTGAAACCTATAGAATTTGCTAATGGGTTAGATATGAGAGGGGGAGAAAGAGGCAAAAGACATCAGCAAGGGTTTTGGTCTATGTAACTAGGGTGGACACAGTTGGGGAAGACTCTGTGAGAAACAGGTCTGGGGGCCAAGAATAGGAGTCTGTATTTTCTCACGCTAAATTTGAAATGCATACTACCCAAGGAGAGATGTCTAATAGACGAATGGTTCCGTGAGTCTGGATATCAGGGGAGAGGCTTGGGCCGGAGATATAAATTTAGACTCACTAGACTATAAATGCATTTCAAGCCATGAGATCAGTAAGGAACGAATGCTGACAGAGAAGATAATTATGAACTAAACTCCGATGCACCCAGCATTGTAATTCGGGAAGATGAGAAGAATCCCCTAATATAAACTGAGAAGTGTATAGTTGAGAGAATAAAAATTAGAAAATACATTGTTCTAGAAGAAAAGTAAAGACAGTTTTTCAAGAAAGAAGAGATCAACTATAACAAGTCTTTTGTCATTAAAATAAAATGGAGAAACCTCAAGATTCAGGAGAGGGAAAGGGACCTCC
>NW_012151619.1:316780-318126 GCF_000956105.1 Propithecus coquereli | reverse complement strand
GATGTTTATAATATTTTAAATTTTTATCAATGTTTCCAGAGTAATATCTTAAATTATTACCTTAAGAATTATGGCAAGAATATCTGCTATTTCTATGATGTCATACTGTGTGCTAAAATTAGATCAGAGATTTAATTTTGCCTGCTATGGCTGCAAATAAGTTCAATAACCCTTTCAATATATTTTCATAGTGGAACTTCAATTCTTTAAATCTGGTCTGAGCCCTGGAGCCTTCTGATATTAAAATATAAGTGCAGAATATCACAACCTGCTCAGTGTGAGATATTTTAAATAAAATTTCTGTTTTCTACAATATGAAGGATTATGTGTTAAGTGAAATTCGTCCATGTACAGCATGTTTAACACACCAGATTTTTGCTCGGTTTCTAAAACAAAAGTTGTCACCCATAAACAAAAGCATGTGATGTGTCCCCAAACAGCTCATTCAACGTTCTAATTACAATTCCACTCACTTAGGTTATATTCAGTTCAATAAACATTTGAGTGACTATTTTATGCCAGGCATCAGAAATGCTTTCAACGAACTCAGAGTCTAGAGTTTAAGGAAGGAGACTGAAAACAAAATGGAAATTTTCAATAATGAAAAGTACTAAGTTAGAGGTTTGCCTGGGTAGCTAGCTCTAGGTTAGAATTCAGAAGACTGGTATTTAGCCTCTGGTTTACACAGAAGTAGCATTTGTAAATGAGTAGGACCTGGAATCTGGACTAGCAATGAGAGAAAAAAGTAAACTAATTCATATTCAATTATCCATTTCCAGGATGGATGGAATGTTAGAAAAAAATAAGAATTTTATTACATTAAGGCTGATAATGTTTTTAAACTCATGCACTAAGTTCTCATATGTTGTGGCTATTTATATTTTTGTGTAGAACCGTATTACAGATGAGTATATTTTGTAATAATTGCTTCCAAAAAGAATGCTTTGAAAATAAAGATAAATATTTTTACAAAATCAAGAAAGGGACAATACAGAAATAAGATTTTTTCCTATAATTCTAATCAGTCACATTTATTTCAACTTGAAATTCAGATGGTCTTTTTCATGAGTGGAAAAAAGCATAAACTAACAAATACTTTATATCTTCAATGTTATCCAAAGTTAGCACTCTTTTTAATGCATAAAACTGGCAGGCAAATAATGCTGCTTGGATTCTTTAAGCATTTATACATAAAGTGGAACAGGTTAGATAAAATGTGGTGATTTAAGACAAAAGAATATATTTTATGAAGAACACTGGAGAAAAGAATTGAAAACATTAATAAAAAAAGAAATGTGTTTCTTTTTTTACCATTTCAGGAATGAAAACTTTGCAGGATTCCCATA
>NW_012151619.1:309309-313870 GCF_000956105.1 Propithecus coquereli | reverse complement strand
ACTATAGAAGTATTAGAGTTACAGCAAAAAAAGCATCTATTATAGTTAGAGCTATATATTAATGATTGATAATACAAACTGACACACATACAGATGCATATATCGACTTCCTCGTAAATTACATACAGTTATAAAAGGACATGGTTTGGGTTACTTTTAATTAATCATTTTTGTTTTTATTGATAAAGCTCCAAGAGTAAAAACAGTCCTATCAAATATTGCTAAGTTCAGTTGTCTAAATGCTATGGCACCCCTGCACAGTTGCAGTCAAGTTTCTGGATTTCAAAGTGAGTACATTAAAGTAATTGAATAATGCATGAATAATCTCCGTTATGATTTTACATGAATTCCATTTAAAAGTACAAAATATGCTAGTGTCAAATGTATTACAGATTATATTAAAAAACCCAGTAGTGAGTGCTTAATAATGTAGTGCTTAAGAATGTAATTCTGGTGAAGGACAAACTTAAGTTCTATTATTTATGAGCTATATTATCTAGGAAAAGCTGGGGTTAAGGATTATAATAGTACCCACCTAATAGTGTTGTTGTGAGGGATAAATGAAGTATACCACAAAAAGTGTTAGCACAGTACTTGGCACATTGTAAAAATGTGATAATACCAACAAGAGCACTAAGAATAACTGAAGTCTGGAATATGCTGTTAACTCTCCACATCATGCCTTTACTCATCTGTTCTTCAAACATGCTGAATTCTGTCATTATTACCCAGAGAAGCAAGATGGGAAAAAAGCCAGAAAAAAGAAGATCTCATTTGCAGTCTCTTTTGAAAAGCCACCTACAGGAGCCCAATACTGCTTTCTTATCAATGGCATGGCTTTCTTCCACATCACTTTCTTCTTTCTGTAGTTTCCCCATCTTCACGTGCAAATTCAGCTATCACCCCTGAACTGACCCATGTGGACACTTCTTTTGTTTTCCTAAAATGTATCCCTTTCTGCCTGGTATGTAGGCTGACTAGTTAACCACTTGGCTAGCTCTTCTTTAATGTGTGTTCTTTTCTTCCATTCCTGCTAATTTATCTCCATGTTCCAGAAAGAAAAAGTTAACACTAAAAAAAGCTTATGGGATGATAGCAGGGGTGATAGCAAAATATAGTCTCAGCTGGTTAAAAAATTATTTCTGAAGTCCTGTTTTATCACATAAATTCATTCAGGACAAACAAAAGTAACAAAAATTCATGTTAATATACATGTGTGGAAAAACAGGACATTTCTGTACTTACATCAGTCACTCAGACTAAATTCTCTATGTTTCTGGGATCCATGGACAGCAAGAGTTAGACACCGATTACAAGTAACCTGAAACTTCTGCATCTCCCTGGCTTCCTGCCATGCCCCCTCAATCTCCAACACTTGTTGGCACACTACAACTTTGAACTTCTTTACATAGAGCAACGCTTCTGCTTATCATATAAGCTTTACTGATGCGCACCTCTATCTCCAGCTGCTTCAGAACTTCCTTCTTAAATCTCTAGTTTTCCTGCTCCCATACTCATAGCAGATGACCCTGCTTTGCTCTTACCTGAGAATGTTTCAACTTGTCCATTCCATTCCTACCTATTTGAGAAACATGCTTTTCAAATTATAATCTGGTATACACATGCTTATTGTTATTTATTAATAACATTCACCCTAAATTATAGCAGTACTTTCATGTATCTCATTTTCATTCTTGAGGAAAACTACAAATTCAGGTATTTCTGCCTCAGAAAACAAAATCATGTAATGATCTTATGTTCTACAAAAGACAAGATAATTAGAGGTGAAAGAAAAGAATCCAAGCAATCTACCCATAAACCACGTTGTCTTTGGCACATATAAGTATCATATTTAAAAATGATTTAGAAATAAAGACAATTTCATAAAAAATTATCTCATGCCATACACTATCCCTTTAGGTTTTTATTCAGGGTGGCTGAATAGAAAATCCCTTTGAATGATGTATTTATACGGAAAACACTTCAATGTAATTTAATGTACATTCTATAATCCCTGAATTTGAGAATTTGAGCATAAATTATATATTGAGGGGGCCTATAGTGGTGATTTAGGATCTTGCAAATTAGATTTACTTTCTGTTGCTGTTTAGGATCAATGGGCCTCAATATCCCTTTTAGTAAAATTCTGTTGAAAAGATATTTTTGATCTTGTGTTTCATGCTTAAATTAAATTCATTAGCAGCTGTCGATCCCCAAGGGAAAATGTCAACACTAATCAAGACAACATCTGAAGGTGTCAGCTTTCCTTCATTTATCTCCTGTCCCCAGAAGGTACAGAGCCATCAAATGAAAACCTCCAGGTAATGACTGCATTTGTCATTTGTTAAATGTGATTAGAAAGCAGTTGCACAGGCATGAATGTTGTTTCGAGCTGCCAATGACACCTGTCTTTTTTTTTAAGAAATAAAATTGCAAGCCTTACCTTTCCTATAGTTCTGTACATGACAGGTCACTTAGTTTGCTTCCGCATATCGTAATACTATAATTATTTGATTATTGCATCTGTCACAGGAGACACAATCCATTGTTACCTAGTACTCCTCTTCAGCCTTTCCAATTCACAAACTAGGTCATGTAAGTAATCAATGATTTTTATTCCACTTTATGAAATAAGGCAATTTTAGTAAAGGTATTAAATATCTTTGTATATAAATTTATCCATATCTGTGAAAATGAGGGTGTTGCTCAGCTTTCAAGTTTTAGAGTATTGTTTTAATGTTATAACTGAGTTTACACCTTTAATAACAGAGGGTTTAATAATTTTTTCATTTGAATTATTCATATTACCAGAATGCAACATATCATTATAACAAGTTTACATAGTCATATTTCTAAGATACCTTCAGCAGAAGAAAAAATTAATCAAAAGCCAAGAAATATTTTTAAGTGTAATTCCATGGATAAATTGTTTCTTTTTTTTTTATTTTTTGAAGCAAAGAATAATACTATGTTTCCATATATCATTAAGTGGCAATGATGGAAAGCTGAAAGAAGGCTGATACATGTTTATTAAATTGCAATTAATATTCACTTATTAAGTTCCTATAATAATAATATATTCATTGAATTTCAGAGCAAGGAGTATTTGAGATAATTTTGTTTATATCCTTGACTTACACATGACTATATTCAGGCATAGAAAGGTACCCATTAGGTAGGTTTTCACCTATCCACTCCTCCCCATATGCCCGCTTGATTTCCACTGAGTTTTACTTTCCTCTGTGCACACATGTGCTCATTGCTTCGTTCCAATTTAATAGTGAGTGTCTGTGGTGTTTGCTTTTCCATTCTTTCAATGCTTAGGATAATGGTCTTCAGTTCCATCCAAATCATGGGAAAAGGTATTAACTCATTCTTTTTTATGGCTCAGTAGTATTCCATGGTATACATATACCACATTTTGTTAATCTACTCATGAATTGATGGGCACTTGGGTTGATTTCACATCTTTGCAATTGTGAATTGTGCTGCAATAAACAATTGAGTGCAGGTGTCTTTTTGATAAAATTACTTCTTTTCATTTGGGTAAATACCCAGTAGTGGGATTGCTGGATCAACTAGT
Source organism: Propithecus coquereli (assembly GCF_000956105.1). Classification (NCBI taxonomy): domain Eukaryota; kingdom Metazoa; phylum Chordata; class Mammalia; order Primates; family Indriidae; genus Propithecus; species Propithecus coquereli. Next base: position 310,287 of record NW_012151619.1, on the reverse strand, counting down.
AGGTCTACTTTTGGTTCTTTGAGGAATCTCCATACTGTTTTCCATAGAGGTTGTACTAATTTTCAGTCCCATCAACAGTGTATAAGCATTCCTTTCTCTCTGCATCCACACCAGCATCTATTGGTTTTTGGAATTTTTAATAAAAGCCATTCTAATTGGGGTAAGGTGATATATCATTGTGGTTTTATTTTGCATTTCCCTGATGATTAGTGGCATTGAGCAAATTTTCATGTATTTCTTGGCCATTTTTCTATCTTCTTTTGAAAATTTCCCACTGTCACCACTTCGATTCAACATAGTGCTAGAAGTCCTAGCCAGATTAATCAGGCAATAGAAGGAAATTAAGGTTATCCAAATAGGAAAAGTGGAGGTCAAAATATTCTCTTTGCTGATGCTATGATCTTATATGTAGAAAACCCTAAAGACTCAACCAAGAGATTTCTGGAATTGATAAATAAATTCAGCAAAGTCTTGGGTTACAAATTAATGTACACAAATCAGTTGCATTCCTATACACTAACAACAGTCAAGCTGAGAATCAATGAAAGATGTAATATTTTTCACAATAGCTACAAAGACAATACAATACCTATGAGTATATTTAACCAAGGAGGTGAAAGATGTCTATAAAAATAACTATGAATCGCTGAGGAAGGAAAGAGCAGATAATGTAAACAATGGAAAAACATACCATGCTCATAGATCAGCAGAATTAACAATGTTAAAATGTCCACACTACCCAAAGTGATTTACAGATTCAATGCCCTCCCTATCAAAATACCAACATCGTTTTTCAGAGATCTAGAAAAAATAATTCTGTGCTTCCTTTGGAACCAAAACAGAGCCTGAATAGCCAAAGCAACCTTAAGCAAAAGGAACAAATCTGGAGGCATCATCCTACCAAACTTTAAGCTATACTACTAGGCTATAGTAACCAAAATTGCATGATATTGGCACAAAAATAGAGACATAGACCAA
>NW_012151619.1:290100-307933 GCF_000956105.1 Propithecus coquereli | reverse complement strand
TCACTCTACAAATAGGAATTGTATTTATTCTGAGGTAGATGATTTATATCAGTATGATTTTTGGGGGGGGGGAGGGAAGTGTTTTGGCAGGAGAGATGCTGTGAAGAGAATAGATTAGATGATAATAATCAGATTGTGATGAATTGTAAAATGCTTTTTCTATCCTTCTGCTTTATACCTGTCCTCCTTTTTGAGGGGGTCATCTTTCACACATTCTTGTTATACAAGAAGACAAACGGAGGTCAAGGGATGTCACTTTATACTTTTAAATGGGGAGGCCTAGAAGGTTAACCTTTGCATTGGCATTTGAACTTGTTCTTGACAAATCAGTCAGTCAAGATGAAAACATTATTTGAGCAGATGGATACAAATATATTTCAAGAATAGAAAAGCTGTTGTTATGCCATACTAATGCTTAATATTTTTAAAAATTTACTGACAAGTAAAGGTTTATGCTTATTTGACATTTTTGTTATTCTGTAATAACTTACAGGATATTTGATATATTATTAACTCTATAAATTATGTAAAGGATAATTTGAAATATCTTAGATATGACTGCTAAATATTTAAGTATTAAATGTCATATTCTTTGGAAATAAAATAGAAAATAATATTTGTTTTGCCTCAAAAATACTTTACAAATTCTTTCAGATTAAAGTTTCATTCTTATAAACTAGGAAAGGGAATTTAAAAAAATTAAATCTAAAAAATTAACGCAATAAAAAGAAATACAGCTAGACACCATATAATGACGGGGGAATCATACATACAACAGCACAACAGTGGTCCCATAAGATCATAATGCCCTATTTGTACTGTACTTTTTCTGTTTTTAGAGTTTTTTAGATACACAAATACTTACCATTGTGTTACAGTTGCCTACAGTATTTACTACAGTAACATGCCACATGGGTTTGTAGCCTAGAAGCAATAGGCTGTACCATACAGTCTAGGTGTGTAGAAGGCTATGCCATCTAGGCTTGCGTATGTACACTCAATGATTTTTGCACACTGACAAAATAGCCTAACAATACATTTCTCAGAACATAGTCCTATCATTAAGCAACACACGACTGTATAATAAACAGAATAAGATGAAAAAGGTTGCTGTTAAAAAACATCAGTAAAATAGACTGGAAAATCATCTAGGCCTATTAATACAACAAAGAGAGAAAATATATGCAAAATTAAAAATACCTAAATATGGATAAAGAAGAAACTTTAATAAGAGACTAATACATGCTACTAAGGCAATGAATCTAAAATCCATGAAAAACATGTGACTTTGTAGCAAAGTAGAAATTACCAAAATTGACCCAAGAGAAAGTAAAAGACTTCAATATAGCAATTACCAAAGAAGAAATGGGGAATAAGTAAAAGCACTATCATTAAAAATGAAAGCATGGAGATCAAAGGTTCATTTAGCCTTTAAAAAACCAGATAATTCCAATGCTATTGAAACTTTCCCATGCTTGATAAATAGATGGAAAGCTTCTCATTTTATTTCATGTTATCAACATGATTTTAATAATAAAATGAGATATGTTACACCATGAAGGCAGTTATAGATCAATTTCACTTACGAACACGTATGCAAAATTCTGAGATTTTTTGTGAACCAAATGTAAAGTTGTGAAGCAGCAAAAACATTTTTGCATCAAAAGAAATGTTGAAAGCAGAAAAGATTTATGATCTAATCCAGCCTGAGATAAGCCTAAAACAAAAGGTATCCATTAATGGCTATTAATTTGTACTTTTGGGTTTCCAATTAAAGGAAATACTTAATAACAATGGGATAAAGAGTAGAACAAAATGAAGATGAAAATCTGTGGCATTCTAATGATGTGATCCATTTTATACATCATTTCTCTAGCCCTCAGGAACTGGGGTACTAAAAACTACTGACAAATAATTAATATCTCCGACCAAAGTGTTGATTTGTCCTTACTCAGCTGAGATCAAATGTGATTAGACAAAAGTGTCTCTGAATCACCTTAACTGCTCCTTTGTGGAAATATCTTCTTCCTGTAAACACCCATAATCTACTTTAACCTCATCTTCTCCATCAAACCTAGAACACATGTACTATCGGTCAAACGTACATTGACCAGAAGTATGCTAACCAATACCAGGCTCTTTGTCAATGGCTATTGGCATTCTAATTTTTTCTGTCCTGAGTATTTCCTAAATGGTGTAGAATGAACTGAGATAGTGTAAGAGGTGGACTTTGGCTACCTGCCTGAGCCTTGAGCCAAAGCTTAGGTCTGCTTACGATACTGAACAGAAGCTTTGAAAATGATTTAACACTCAGCTTCAATAGAAGGTATTTCTGCTTTCTTTATCAACAGGACATGGCAACCATTGGAGCAGGGGTTCACTGGCTCCAGTCAAAGCCAGCACAAACAGATGACTGCCAAGATGAAGCCCAAAGTTGACCTCATAGACATTTTGCCTCATTTTAATACTAAAAATCACACCTGAGGGTGAGATTTACCATGCTAATGAGACATGCGATGTATGAAGAGGCATGATCGATGGATGTGCAGCTGCCAACAAAACCCCACCTCTACATGCTACGATTTCAATGCTGGCATCAAATTTTCCCTCCCTACCTTTAAAAGTTCCCAGCCTTTTGTTCAGAGAGTCAGTCTGGCTGTTCCTTACTAGCACTGTCTCCCTTTTGTTTGAGCAAAAGCCCCTCCCCGTAAAGTCTTGCCTGTATAAATTCCTTTTTCAATCTTGTGCCAATTTCTATTGACTCAGGGACCAAGAACCGTGAGATTGATAACAGAACAACTGTATCTATTGCTACAGAAATATGTTCAAATAGCAGGAAGGCAATAGGGAGAGAATTGCCTGAGGGAAGGTTTTCATTTTCTTCTTTAAGGAAAAAAAAATCTCCAAATTACACTCCCCAATTAAGATAGAACTTGCAGTTACAACTTCTTTAGTCTCTTTCATGTGGCTTAGTATTTGTGCTATAGAAGAGGAGTGAAGACAATAAAAGTGAGGATTGATTTTAATTCTTCCCTACTGTTCTAAAGGAGGGAAAACTAGCCAAACCTGTTTTGGAATGTAAAGGCCTTTTCTCAGTAAAGACTAAAAGAAAAGCTATGGCCTTAAATCTATCTGATCTTCAATATAACCACAGTCCATGTGATAGGTACTAGGAACGCAAACATAGGATACTGGCTCTTGTGGGATTACAGTAAATTTAAACTATTTAATTTGCAGTAGGAAAATTTAGTCTAGTGAAGGAAATGTACATCTAAATAAAAGTGTTAGGTGTTTTTTTTCCATAGAAGTACAAACTGGAAATGCTATGGCAAGATAAAAGAAGGCTACTTAGCCCTTGAGAGGTGCAAAAGGGAATATTTCCTGGAGGAGAAAATGGTTGAATTGAATCTTGAAGGAGGAGGAGGTTTAGGCCCGTGGAAAGGATGCATCACAACACAAAAGCTGAAGTCCAAAGAGGAAGTAAAACAGCATCTGGCTGTTTGAAGGCCAAGTCTGCCTTCTAGTTCTTTGCCTTGTGTTGCTTACTGTTAAATACATAGAATCTTTCCTCTCAAAGAATGTGGTTCTGTACTCTGTGGTTTTATTCCATTAGAATAAAATTCAGGCCAGGTTGGTGGGGGCATGTGTGTGTAGAGTTGTCTATTCACATAAAGATGCCTTCTGCTTTACAGGGTGTATGCTTTTAAAAGGATTTGGAAATAGTCCAATCTTTTTTTGCTGACTCTGTTGTCTGCATAGCGAATTAGGACAGACAGTATTGGTCCTGCTAGATTTTATCTTAATCTTCACATGGATCTTTTTATTACTTAATGTTCTTCAGGAATGGACCAGAAAGAGATGCCAGAGTGTCTGGTTTTTTCTTTTCTTTCTTTCTCTCTCTTTTTTTTTTTTTGGACTACTCATATGTACAAACAGCAGGTTTTAATCTATCTCTTTGAAAGAGTAACCTTAAAAATAAATTTTGATATGCAACCAGTAAGAGGGACTTAATATTTATGTTTGTGTATATATATTTGTATGTATTTATATTTATATATTTACCTATGATCTCCAAACCTCTGCAAGTGAGATCTCAAAAGCCTTTTTTTTTTTACTTCTCAGCTTCGATAGAAGATTTATGATATTATAAAAGACATTATCCCAGGAGAGCTAGGTACAGGTGGTTATACCGGCTAAATATACATAAAACATGAACTGGATTCACAGGTGGAGGACTACAGGAGACTTCTAGAGAGCTAAAGTTTAAGTTTTATTTTTTTTTATTTCAGAGTATTACAGAGTACACATGTTTTGGTTACAAAATTTGCTTTTACACAGTTTGAGTTAAAATTATGTGTGCCCTTCACCCAGATAGTGTGCACTGTACCCATTAGGTGTGAATTTACCCATCCTCCCTCATGGTTAGAGATGTTGAGCATTTTTTCATGTGTTTGTTGGCCATTAGTTTATCTTCATTTGAAAAGTTTCTGTTCATGTCCTTTGCCCACTTTTTAATGGGTTTGTTTGATTTTTTTCTTGATTTACTTGAGTTCCTTGTAGATTCTGATTATTAGCCCTTTATCTAATGTATAGCATGAAAATATTTTCTCCCATTCTGTAGGTTGTCTATTTGCTCTATTGATGGTATCTTTGCCTGTGCAGAAGCTTTTTAATTTGATCAGGTCCCATTTATTTATTTTTGTTGTTGCTGTGATTGCTTTTGGGGTCTTCTTCACAAATTCTTCCCTAGGCTGATATCTATAAGAGTTTTCCAACATTTTCTCCTAGAATTCCTATAGTTCATGCCTTAGGTTTAAGTCTGCTATCCATTGTGAATTAATTTTTGTTAGTGGTGAGATGTGCAAATCCTGTTTCAGTCTTCTGCATGTGTCTATCCAATTTTCACAGCACTATTTATTGAATAGGGATTCTTTTCCCCAGTGTATGCTTTTTGTCTACTTTGTCAAAGTTCAGATGGCAATATGACGATGGTTTCATATATGGGTTCACTGTTCTGATCCATAGGTCTATATCTCTGTTTTTGTGCCATGCTGTTTTGGTTACTACAGCCTTGTAGTATGGCTTGAAGTCTGGTAAACTGATGCCTCCTGATTTGTTCTTATTGCATAAGGTTGCATTGGCTATTTTGGAGTCTTTTCTGGTTCCACACAAAGTGCAGAACTATTTTTTTCTAGATCTGTGAAAAATAACGGTATTTTAATGGGGATTGTATTGAATATGTAAATCGCTTTGGGTAGTATAGACTTTTTGCCAATGTTGATTCCACTGATCCATGAGCGTGGTATGTTTTTACATTTGTTTATATCCTCTGTGATTTTTTTTCCTCAGTGTTTCATAGTTTTCCCTATAGAGGTCTTTCACCTCCTTAGTTAAATATATTCCTAGGTATTTAATTTTCTTTGTTGCTATTGTAAAAGGCATTGAATTTTTGATTTGATTCTCAGCTTTAATGTTGCTGGAGTGTATGAATGCTGATTCATGTGCATTGATTTTGTAACTTGAAACATTGCTGAGTTTATCAATTCCAGTAGTCTCTTGGCAGAATCTTGGGATTTTCTGGATATAAGATCATACCAGCAAAGAGTGATAGTTTGACCTCTTCTTTCTCCATTTGAATATGCTTGATTTTCTTCTCTTGCAGTATTGGTCTGGCTAGGACTTCCAGCAATATGTTGAATAGAAGTGATGCTAGAGGGCAACCTTGTCTGGCTCCAGTTCTAAGCGGGAATGCATTCAAGTTTTCCACATCCAGTATGATGTTGGCTGTGGGTTTTTCATATATAGCTTTTATAATTTTGAGGTATGTCCTTTCTATGCCTATTTTGTTAAGATTTCTTATCATAAAAGGGTACTAAATTTTGTCAAATGCTTTTTCTATGTCTATTTGGAGGATCGTATTGGCTTTGGTTTTGCTTCTATTTATGTGGTAAATTACATTTATAGGTTTGCATATGTTGAACCATCCTTGCATCCCTAGGATGAAGCTCACTTGTTCATGGTGAATTATTTTTTTGATGTGAAGCTGAATTTGGTTTGCTAAGATTTTATTGAGAATATTTGCATCTGCACTCATAAGAGATATTGGTCTGCAGTTTCCTTGTTTTTTGTAGTGTCCTTTCCTGGCTTTGGTATCAAGGTGTCATTGGCTTTGTAGAATGAGCCTGGGAGGATTCCTTCCTTCTCAATGTTATGGAGTAATTTGTGCAGTATACATATCAGTTCTTCTTTATAGTTTTGGTAAAATTTGGGTGTGAAACCATCTGGTCTGGGACTTTTTTTTGTTGGAAGATTTTTTGTTGCTGCTTCAATTTTGGTGCTTGATATTGGTCTGTTCAAGAGTTTCTTCCTGACTGAGCCTAGGGAGGTTGTGTGTCTCCAAGAATTTGTCCATTTCCTCCACATTTTCAAGTTTATGAGTATAGAGATTTTTACACTATTCAGAGATGATGTTTTGTATTTTCATGATATCAGTTGTGATTTCTCCCTTTTCATTTCTGATTGAGCTTATTAGGGTTTATTATTTTCTGTTTCTGGTTAATCTAGGAAGAGCCTGTCAATTTTGTTTATCTTTTCAAAGAACCAATTTTTTATTTCATTAATCTGTATAATTCTTTATTCTCCAATTTATTTAGTTCTACTCTGATCTTGGTTATGTCTTTTCTTCTGCTGGTTTCGGTGTTGGTTTGCTCTTCCTTTTCCAGTTCCTTGAGATGATTCATTACATTGTTGATTTGTGATCTTTCTGTCTTTTGGATGTGGGTGTTTAAGGCTGTGAGTTTTCCTCTCAGGATCACTTTTGCTGTATCTCATAGATTTTGATAGCTGATGTCCACATTATCATTTAGTTCAAAGAATCTTTTGATTTCCATCTTTATCTCCTCCTTGATCCAACTATCATTTAGCAATAGGTTGTTTGGCTTTCATAACTTTGTGCAGAAATATTTCTATTGGAATTGATTTCTGATTTTATTCCACTCCAGTCTGAGAAAATACATGGTATATTTCTATTTTTTAAAATTTGTTGAGACATGTTTTGTGGCCTAGGATGTGATCAATCTTACAGAATGTTCTATGAGCTGATGAGAAGAACAGATATTCAGTAGTTTTTGGATAGAATGTTCTGTAAATGTCTGTTAGGACCATTTGTTCTAGAGTTGTCTTTAAGTCTATTGTTTCTTTGCTTATTTTATGTTTGGAGGATCTCTCCAGTTCTATCAGTGGGGTGTTGAAATCCCTGGATCTTATAGCACTTTTATCATTTTGTTTAGATCAAGTAGAATTTGCTTTATGAATCTGTTACTTCTGTGTTAGGTGCAGAAATATTTAGGATTATTAAGTCTTCTTGTTGAATTGTTCCCTTCACCATCATATAGTGACCATCTTTGTCTTTCTTTACTTTTGTTAATTTTAAGTGTATGTTGCCTGATAAGAGATCTGCTACACCAGCTTTCTTTTGGTTTCCATTTGCATGGAATGTTGTTTTCCATCCTTTTACTTTGAGTCTAAATGAGTCTTTTGGGTTAGATATATTTTCTCTAGAGAGCAGATACTTGGATTCTATTTTTTTTATCTATTCAGCCAGCCTATGTCTCTCGAATGGGGAGTCCAAGCCATTCGCATTTATTTAAAGAATTGATATGTGGGGTGATTTTCTGTTTTTCCTGTTGGGTAGACTCTTAATGCTTTGTTTTACCTCTTGAGGCATTGTGGTATCTGTACTCTGAACTGTAGCTTTTGGATGATTTTACACTGGGTGTGCTAGGGCTGACTTATGGCCCTGTCTCTGAATTTCCAAAGATCGATTCCTAACCATGCTGGAGATAGGAGTGCTGGTCCTGAGTTGCCTTTGGTGTGTTTTAGCAGGTTTGATGAACCTCTTGGGTTACCTCTGAGCTATTATCTTCACCTTTTCCCAACAGAATGTAGTGAGCTTTAGCCCCTGGCTTAATGTTGGAGTTGGTGGATTGTACTTGTGGGTACAAATCTGCCACTCCCTAATTGCTTGAGTTGGACGGCACCATGTTTAGCTATGGGGTTGTTCCCCCATCATTGGCTGTAGTTTGCATGGAGGAGCCAGCTGCCCAGGTAATATTTTGTGTCCGTGGTAGGTTCTGGTCCCCCAGGTGGGGCACATGAGTGTCCCAAGCTTTAGGAGGGACCCTATAGCTTCCAGGGGGTCGCTTGGTCCCTACTCCCCTCAAGATGAGGGAAGGAGCAAGACAGATCTTGGCTATAATGCGAGAACCTGAGGGGCTTTGCTAAGCCTCAGTGGGGCTCAAAGTTTGCTTAACTACCGCTAGGGGTAGCCACTGATACAGAGTTCAGAGCAATCTCTCCAAGCCAGGAGGGCTGGCTCTGGGGGAGGGAGGCTTATTCATGTGATGCTAAGGTCCCAGGCCAGGCTCTTTCCATCCCTGTCCACTTACCTGGTTTCTCTGCAGGGGTAGGGCGAGTGTCCACCCAATTTACTCCTTGGAACTCCACAGCCCTCTCCCCTCAGATCAGTCAGAGTGCCTGCCTTCACTTACCTTCTGAAACCAGCCCTCCAACTACCCCATGGTCTGTTTTTCTGACCCAAGGGTATGCCTCTCTGCTCTCAGTGGTGGGCACAGATGGGGACAGGACCCCCCACCCCCCACTGAACAACAAGCCTCTTGTCATGGAGCACTCTTGCAGTTGTTATGTGTGGGAGGAGCCACGGTCTCCCTGCGCAGCTCTTGCGTCTGGGGGACACCGGTCTGGCCCACCTGACCTAGCTGCCGGCGGGTGATCCTGTGGGACACCAGTGTGGAGAGAAACAGGTCTCTGAGCATCAATCACTCTTACAGTTGCTGTGGCGGGGGGCGGGGAGCGGGGGCAGGGGAGCCAACTGGAGCCAAAATTGCTTTCTGTGGTGCCAGGATTGGGGGAGATGCAGAGGAGGAAATGTCCAGGTGTAACAAAGCCAGCTCTCTGGTCCCTCGCCCCACTCTCCCACAGGGTGAGAGGTCCTGTGTCTCGCTGCTCGCCAGAGTCACACAAGTTGGGGAGGGGAACCCACCGCCCCTTACCCTTTCACTTGGCTCCAGGCTCCTCTGGATTTGGTCCACGACCGCTGTCCTCTCCTTTCTTTCTTTTTCTTGTCTTTACAGCCCTTCTCCGTAGAGTCCCCAGACACCTTCCTTGTCTCTCCCTGTGCTCTACACTCAAGTCGCAACTGCCCTCAGGTCTCAGTCCAACCTTCCCCTCTAGCTGGGACAGTCTGAGAGTGCTGTCTCTAGCGGGTCAGCTTGCACTAAAGATTAAGTTTTAAATACTGGTTAAATATGGAGGTCTATTCCAGGTTTTTTGTTTTTTTCTCTCAAAAAAAGAAAACCCAGCAATCTGGAATAACTGTCAAGAAATTATTGTAGCTAGAAACCGAACCACCAAATTTAATTTCAGATGTACTTCTGATTTTCATCATTTACCTATGTAGAATAATGGTAATATTCTAAACTCTTCCTAAAACAGCAGGTAAATGTACTTGCTTGTATTTTTTTCCCCCAAGTGGGTTGTATATTCTTATACAAATTTTCCTGATTTTAAAATGCCAGCACATAGATACAGGATAGATTGTGGCCTTTAGTAACATACTGTGTTCTTTAGGGTTTATTTCATATAATCTCTTCTTTTCCCTTTTGTACTCTGCATACTTAACACTCACATGCTAATATTAGCACTAATGCCTCAGGCCTAAATAGCAATAATTACTGGATGACATACTGGCTTCTATTTAAGTTGACAACTCAATAACTTGACATATGCATTACATCTCTATTACACTGGAATCTAAATGGCACTTTACAAAGCATTCCTTTTATATTTAGTTCATCGCATGATGACGGGAGCTTGTGCTTATCATGTGTCTATTAAATACTAGTGGATGTGTCATTATTTCTAAGTCCTTGCCATTGGTAGATAATGGAATCATGAAAAGCTGTATTTCCAGAGAAATGTTTGAGCTTTGGTAATATGTATTTCTTCAACAAGTAAGAGTCAAATACATTTTTATAGTTTTTTAAAAAATATATGTATTATAAAAAGTTCTCCTAAGTATAAAATGTCATACTTAAGAAATTCAGCCTAAGATATAATGAATATCTTTTGTAAATCCACTTTGATCCTTTAAACAAAGATTGAAAGATGTTCAATATGCAAATCTACTTTAGTAAATACTATTTGTAGGTTTTAGCCATTTTTGTTATGGCAATATTTCAATTAGCAAATATAGAGCATAATAACTAAAAAAAATCTCTGCTCTTGTTACCTAACCCTCACATAGTCAGAAATGTTTCAATCTATCCTAAAAGATAATACACAGTTTAAAGTATCAACATTGTTTCTTTCGATCCAAGCTTTATCCTCTCCCTTCTCCATTCCTCCTCTCTTTCTCTTTCCCTCCTCTCTCTTCTTTTTTCCTCTATCTTCTCTTCTCAACTCAACTCTTTCCTCTCTTCAACACAAACCTCCTCTTTTCTCTTTCAAAAGACATTAGGCGGGGCCAGTAATGATAGCAGGCACAGGATTTACACAGACTGAGGAGTGAGCCTTGCCAGAGGGTGGCTAGTAATGGCAGCCCATGAAAAGACTGTGTGTCAGAGAGAAGTGTTGAGGGCAGCCTGGCAGATTTGAGAGATTAGCCATACATAGGGGATTTAGCAAACATGTAAATATATCAAGGATAATAAGAGCCAGGTTTCCCACTTGCAGAGTCAAGGTACAAATGTGAGAGGGTTTGACATTGGAACTCTTTGTAATAACGAACATGCCTAGTGTTATTTAACTTCTCAACTATTAAATACCACTTTTCACTAAAGAGAATTGGAGACTGTTAAGAGAAATAGCTGATTTTAGGGCTGGGGCAGAAAAAGTATAATATGAGCCGGGAGCATCCTGTTGTACCAGTAAAGAGCAACTCAAAGAAAAATAGACGTACAATAAAAAGATCCAGAAGCCAGTTTGAAGGGATTCCCACTGACCAAATTGAGGACAATCTAATTCTAACCATTTAATTAGATGATGATTATATAGCCCATTGAATAAAAGAGGAATTGGTGAGTCCACATTAATATAAACAAACGAGTAAATAAATTGGAAGTAATACATGTAGAAGAAATTTTAAAAAATCACAATATGACACTATCATAATTAATTCTGGCAAGACATCAATAACTGCTAAAACTAGAGGGTGAAAATAGGATGAGGATTTACAGAGTTTCAAGTTGCTGCCACACAAAATATTTATTAATTACAAAGGAAAAAGAATAGAGAAACCTTACTAACACCATCTTAATTATGTGAACAAAGTTAACACAAGTATTGGGACAAAAAACATCGTGTGCTACCTGATAGGATGAAATTAACAAAGACAGTATCATTTCTGGGATATTCCTGCCAAAAATATATAACGTGGATCTACTCATGACAAAACATTACAGGAACCCAAATGGAGTCATATTCTATAAAGTAACAGCCTTGTAATCCTCAATCATACGAAGGTCATGAAATGAAGGAAAGACTGCAGAAGGTTCACAAATGAAGGAATCTAGAAAGATATGACAACTGGGTACAAATATGATTCTAGGTTGGATACTTTTATTATAAAGCACATAATTAAGATGAAGCTTTAAAAGGGTTTGTGGATGAGTGGTACACAAGAGTTCTTTGTACTTTCCTTGCACTGTTCTTGCTACTTTTCAGTAGGTTTGAAATTATTTCAAAATAAAATTGATGGCTTAAAATGAAAATGTTATATTTATTTGTATTTCTGAATTTTTTTTTCAAAAAATGTTATTGAGGCATAATTGATATGCAAAAACTGCATAAATGTAATGAGTTTAGACATATGCATACATCCATAGAACTAACTTCACAATCAAGGGAATAAATTTATCTAACACCTTCAAAAGTTTTCTCCTGTCCTCCCCCCTTTTATTGTGCTAGTACCACTTAACATGAGATATACCCACTTAAACAATTTTAAGTACAAAAGACAGTACTGTGAAACATAGATGCTTTTTTTGAGACGTATTTTTTTACCTCTTTTTTCTAACCTCTTTCATTTGCCTGACATGCAATTTAGGTTTTGCCTAATTTCCCGCATATGCTCACATAGAAACTTCCGTGACATACTAATAGAGATATAAGATCAGCAACTATGGGAGGAGTGCTTTTGAAATTTCCTTGTATTTCCTTTGACCTGGACACCTGCATCCGGGATGGTATCACCCTAAGTTCGTCATGACAGTTCAATAGGAAATGACAATCTTATCAAACTTCCTGGAACTCTTTCTTTCCCAAGGAAAACATGGCAAAACCACACTTAAGCAAAGTTTCCCTCATAGTGCTTTTCTCAGGGTCCTCCAAAAGAGAATTTGTTAACAGATACCCTGAGGGATGTTAGTTTCATGGCAGAAGGCAACACCATATCCATATTTATTAACTGCCCTTCAAATGGAGTAGCAATTTCCCTTGACAATGTGCCCTTACAAACAACATAATATAATATCTAACACTTCACACAAGACATGTCATTAACTGCAGAACTATCTATCATGTGGTTTGCCTCATTGTGTTCATATTTTTTTTGTGTGTGCTGATGCCAAATGAACACAGAATTTCCCAGAAGGAAATTAATGGAATACCACAAAGAATGAGTGCAGAAGGCAGTTCACATACCTCATAGAAAGAAAGAAGGAAGCCGGATCAGGTCAAGGAGAAAAACAAGTCTGAAGGGCACAGTGGTGCTGAGTGTTGCAAAAAGACTGATGGGCACATGGAAGTGTGTATGAATGATCACCAAAGCAGAACAGATACCACATTTTTCTGTTCTGACAGGCTGAAATTGACCAGTAAAGCAGCCAAAGAATAGCTTGAAAATTATCAAAATTGATCAAAATGACAGATATCAAAAGAGCATCAGTTTTTCCTAAATATTCTGTGGAAATGTTGTTTTATTATGTTAAATTCAAATGAATTTCACATATATCTGAGTACCTAGTGTTTCTTAAGCACTGTTGGAGACAATGAAGCATACACAGAACGAATATGGTATAATGTCTGTCATTGGAATGCTGAAAATCTGTAAGACTGCATTGGCAATACCATAGTACAGAGCAGAATATACTCCCTTGGGGTTTTGGACTCAAATATCTCTGAAAGGACAACACAGAAAACTATTATAAAACTTGGTAAAATCTGTACATGTTTGCAGAAAAAGGGGAAACTTAAAAGGTCCTGAAGGAGTATCAGGTAAGTTTGGGTAGGAACTACAGAATGTACCCATCTTAGGGTACAAATGTCTCTTTCTATGGTAAGCTGTGTAGGATTATTGGTGATCAGGCTTAAAAACCAGAAGGTCCCTGACAAGTCCAAAAGCAACTGTAGAGTCCTGGGCTGTGAGGAAAATGAGAGAGAAACTGTACAGGAGCAGAAAGTATGGGGAGTAGAGAAAATAAACCTAATCTACTTCAATTTTTGCCTAAGCCAAGCTTGGTAGTACATCAGTCACAAAACACTTAGATTGCTAGCAAGGAAAAGAAGGTCCCCCTCCCATTACCCCTCAATCCCACTCTCACAAGCATCCCCCATACCACTAATGCCTTCACAAAGTTCTACTGTTTGTGTCTCCTACTGGTAAATTTTGGGGGAATTTTGTGTTAATATTTTAAATAAAACAATTTTGAATTTATTTTCAAATGCAATAACACTATGATAAAAGCTGCAAGATATAAAATAACAATTTTCTTTAAATCATGACTCATGTAGGGCTTTAATAAGCAAATTCTGTTATTCTGTCTAGGTGAAACATTTTCTTTCCCTTCCTGTTTTCCTTGGTTTACATGTGTCAGTTGTTCTATACTAACCCGTATGACTAGGTATTTGGATTTGAAGTGTTTTTAGAGAGCACTTACTCGACACAAAGGAAAGGGAGAAGAAAACTTGCCATATAATTTCTTCAAATAAGTCTGCCTGCTCAAAGTTCGAATTCACCTGGAAAGAGACTTGCTAACAAAAAAATATAAATACATGGAATTTCCAGTGTTATGCTTCACTTAGCTTGTGTTTGAACAGAAAAATAATAACATAGAGCAGGAAATATATTTTTCTTGCTAATTACAGTGATTTTTTTCTGTTTGTTTTTATGGCTACTTCTGCGCATTTGTTTTATTAACTGTGACTCTTAAAAGTAGAGACAATTTTTGGAAAAAATTAATCTCAGGCAAAAACGAAATTAAAGCAAAGTTAAATTTCTTTTAAGTGCCAAAAGAACAGCAAAGCCATCAAAGGTTATTTAAAAAAATATAACTATGATATCCTGAATTTGGTCATAATTTGTAATCTACACAATCCTCTTTGTGTGTAAACCAGGATAAATTTAACTTTAGGAAATCTCTGTAAAATTGCTCATTAAAGAAGTACTCAGGTTAATGTTTGTTTCTTACCCTTCCTTCCCTCAAAGACATACATTTTTACATTGGTTTAAATCA
The DNA here is from genome assembly GCF_000956105.1 of Propithecus coquereli. Classification (NCBI taxonomy): domain Eukaryota; kingdom Metazoa; phylum Chordata; class Mammalia; order Primates; family Indriidae; genus Propithecus; species Propithecus coquereli. The sequence goes on along the minus strand of NW_012151619.1, from coordinate 293,402 downwards.
GTTTACAAGTTATTAATAGTAACAACTACCATTATTGAGTGATAATTACCCTGCCTGACATTGTGTTAATGACTTCATTACATGTGAATTACCATGATAGATCTTCAAGCAGGCTCAACTGCATATGTGTATATCATCTGTGAGAACTATTTGTTCAACTCAAGAGCACGGTAAAAGAGTTTGGAAAAGAGTTGTTTTCAAAAAACTGCTTCAAAGAACTTGAATGAATTATCTCTATTTTTAACAATGCTAATTTTAAATACATTTTTTACTTGATTGAAATTTTGGAGTAACTATAATATTTTAATACTACAATTATTTTCCATTGAATATAGATAGAATACATAATGATTTTTCATAGAAAAAAATCAGCTTTCACTATACTTTCTATATTCTGCTCATATGGTCCATACTTTGTCATCATATTTAAAATGGCATTAATGGAAAATAAACATAAATAGCAGTTTAGGAACTTGATTAATTATTTAGATACTTTAAGAGTTCTATGTTGGCTGTTTTATTGAATATATACCTATATATTTGTATCTTATACATATATAATAATATCTGTCTAATTCATGTGCCCATATAGTATACATGTGCATATATGTATAAAAAATAAATTTCTTAGGATATTAAATATATTGCTTTGCTGTCTATTAGCTTCCAGTGTTGCTATTGAGAGGTCAAAAGCCATGCTGATCCTTGGTTCTTTGCATATGTGGTTTTTTTTTCCCCCCCTCTATGGAGGTATATAGAATTGTCTCTTTGTTCCCAACTGTTTCAAGATTTTACATTGATGATCACTGGTGAAAGCACATTTTCATTCACTGCACTGGCATTGGATGGGGGCTTTCAATCTGAAAACATGTTCTTCAGATAGTGAAATTCTTGAAAGACTTGTTTATTTCTTTTCCTGTATTTGTATTTATTCTTTTGTCATGGCACTCTCATTATTTCGATATTGAACTTTTAAAAATGTTCCAGTTATCTTCTTATCAGAATGTTTAAGAGTACTCTGTGTTTTATTCACAGTTTTTCAATTCTTTTGGGAAAGACAATCTCATTCATGCAGTCCCTCAGCCCCCACTTGGCCACATAACAATGGGCCTTGGGCCTGGAATACTTCAAGTGACCTTGAGTCATGCACTGGTTTCTTCCTTAAATGGCACTTATCTGCCTTTTAACCTTGGTTACACAACCTGGCCACCCAGGGGATGATGAAATAATCTCTCTCTAAGGCTATTAATGATTTATTTCTTGAAATTTACTTCTTCCTCCATACTTTGTTTCCTCTAAGTGGTGTTGTTGTTATTTGTTTTGTTCACTAAATTCCATATTGGATAGTTTCCTTACATGGCTGTTAATCGCTGGTTGTCTGCTTGTATATAAGAGTAGGAAATTAAGATGTTGTTTAGAAACTCTGATGTTGTGGGTGTGGATGGCCAACTGTGGGTTTCACTGAAGAATGATCTGGATGAGCCATTTTCATTGGAAAAACCTCTATGCCAGGATGTTTATATTTTGCCTTTTGATTTGGTCAGATTCTGCAAAGACCCTTCTCTCTTTTTCCTGGAGTCAATATCCTGAAAGTCAAGGAAGTAATAGGGCTGGGGAGTGGGGGTGTGTCAGCATTTTATATAAATGTACATTCATGTAATTAATAGCTCACACTCAACTGTATCTGGTATACCCCCAGTTCAGACATCCTCTGCTTTATTCTCTCTAGAGATCAAGCATCCATTTTTCTGTGAAGATGTGGCTATCAGTTGGCTACTTATAGTAGGGTAAAAGTTTTGGTTTTTATGTGTTTTGAAACAAACTTTTAACCAGTACTCCCTCTACTAACACCCTCTTCTCATACAATCCACTTCCAGAGTTCCCTGAGGACATTAATCCTGAGCTTTTGGGGATTCGACAATATTAACTGGGTTGGACTTTTTCTTGTCCACTGCTGCTTTAAGATTCAGCTTTCTTGAGTTCATTATGTCAGTTTCTTAAGTTTTCTGTCTCTGTTCATTCTATCCTTGTAGATTTAGACCTTTATTTTTATGTGGGTAGAGTAGATTGAGAAAGTGAAATTGAAGTGTGTATTTAATCTACCACTACCAAAGATTTTACATCCATATATTTTGTGTATGAATATTTAAAAGTTGAATTACATATTCTATCCTATTTTTAATCCTTAAATAATGTCAAAATCATAATTGTGTTGACACTACATGTAATAACATCTGAATATTTTATTCACGTTTTATTGGAGGTTTTTTGCAAATGTGACCACCCTATGACTTATTTATTACACTATCAACACATGATACAATAAACTATGCAGAGGGACTTGTATAAAATAGGGTGAAAATGTGAATCTGTTTGAAAACAGTATAGGAATACCATTATGTATTGTGTTGATTTGGTTTCAATCAAGAAAACACAGGCACTTTAAGGATTTGGGGAACAAAGGATATAATATAGGAATTGAGCCTCATAGAAATGTTAGAAAAATTGTAGAGCAAACGTTGAGACACTGCAGCTGGAAGTCAGAGAAGGAGACATTGAAGATCTTAGCTTGAAGTACAAAACTGTGTAGTTCTTAAAATCATACAGAGAAATTACTGTATTTCTCAAGAATATCTGAAATGCACACACTGGCTCTCTCATTGTGTAGCAGTGAAGTGGTTGTTTCTCAAATACCTGCTAAGATCTTTCTGTAAATTCTAACTACCTCCAGAGAATAACTGTCTAGTATACTTCTCTTTGGTCTTTCAAATTGCAGTTGAGTTCCACTGATTATCAAACACCAACTGGGAACCATAGGGAAAAGGGAATTCTTGTCTGAGCAAAGGAAAGCTTAAAAGGAGCAGTAGTGAATCTGAGTTAGCAACAGACAATCTACACACAACATAAAAAAGTTGTATTTATTCTATCTAGTCTTGTGGTTATGCACCTATTTGCAATGGTATTTTGGGGAATCATGACAGAACACATCTAGAGGTAGTTAATAGACTAGGATAAACTGAGTGAGGGTATCTTAGTCCATTTGTGCTACTATAACAGAATACCTGATATTTGGTAATTTATAAAGAACATAAATTTAGTGGTTCATGGTTCTGGAGACTTGGAAGTCCAAGAGCACGGTGCCAGCATCTGGTGAGGGCCTTCTTACTATGTCATTCCATGACAGATGGCAGAAAGGCAAGAGAGGGTGAAAGCTAGGGAAGGCAAGAAGATCACTAACTCCCTTTTATAACAGGCCCACTCCTGCAATAATGATGTTAATCCATTCATGAGGGATCTGAACA
>NW_012151619.1:285831-287752 GCF_000956105.1 Propithecus coquereli | reverse complement strand
GATTAAATTCTTAGCATTTACCTAAGGATGATTTTTCCTTATAACTTCTTGACATCTACTCTGTGTAATGCATTATGATAGATTTTAAAGTACAAAATTAAACACATAGTCCTTGCTCTCCAATATTACCTATTCTAGTGAAGAAGACATACAATTAGTATCATTGTCAGAAGTGGTATGATAGTTATATGTTTATAGCACAATGATAATATAGAAAAGAAATATGTACTCAATCCAAGGCTTTTACAGTTTATGATGTTTGGTCTGAATCTTGAAAGATAGATATTTAGGAAGAGTAAAAAAGTGAGAAATAAGGTTTTTTTAGGCAAAGAAAATAACATAGTTTAAAGATAGAGGCAAGTGATCTTGGATTGTTTGGGAAAACAGTAGTAGCTAAATATGACCAGCATTTAAAGTAGATGAGATTTATTAGTGTAAGTTCTGCTCTAGAGTTCATGTTGTGTGGTGGCTTTGTACTATGTCAACTTAGCTAGGCTGGAAGTACATTACCCCCAAATCTTTTCTGTGTATGGCTTTGGGGGAGGATTTTCTCTCAGGAGAAAGTTGTGTGAGATTTGGAAAGCTCAAAAGTGAAGCAGCAACCGTGTTTACGCTGGAAAGATTAGCATAGTTAGGATCAGGTGCTTGCAGCTCATACAGGCTATTGTCCATCTGCTGCCTCACTTCGTTGGACTGAAGCAGCTATTCAGTTCGCTGGTTCTCCAGCTTCCAATAGGTGTCCTTCTTTAGTTTTCCCAGTCTGCATTTAGATTTTGAAAAAGAATGCCAGCTTCTCCTTCGGATCACCTGCAGAACTGTTGGAGGCTTGGAGGCAGTGAGGAACCGATGCAAGTGCCAGCTCATCCACACAGGTTCCAATTCGTCCTCGCGGGTTTTGGTTTGTCTTTACTCTCCACTGCTTTATATTTATCTTTTTTTCCTGACTGACTGCTCTGCTGCCAGCACCAAACTCAGGTGCGATAGCCACACATTCATTTTTTAAGGAGTTCATGCAATTGTATAAGAACGAATCCTATAATAAACTTCTTATTTTGTATATTTTCTATTGGTTCTGCTTCTGTGACAGAACCCTGATGATATAGGTGGAATCCAGAAGGTGACTGGAAGCTTTTGAGGGACATTAGTGGTCAAGAAACATGATCAGATATGCTGGTTGTAAAACCATTATAACGTGGATTATGGACTGTATAGGTATAAGACACGACCGGAATCACAAAGACAAGTAAGGTAGCTATAGCTATAATCTGCTATAAAAGGACTAGAGCCTGAGCAAAAGTACAAGTAAATATGTGATGGAAAGGAAAAGATTGATTTAGAAAATATTCAGGAAAATAAGTTGTCAGAATTAGTAACTCACTGTGATGAGTGCAGAGGAACAGTAACTGCCTTTTATTGAGATGTGGTGTGCAGGCATGGTAGATATGAAAATTTACCTAAAACATTCAGTTTTGAACATGGAAAGTGGATTGACACGATTGCACTTGATAGTCAAATGGAGACTTTCAGTACAAGTCTAGTTATATGAGCCTGAAACTCAACAGTGAGATGTGAGTTGGAGTTAATGTATGAGGAATGGATGAAAGAGGTGTGCTCAAGAAAAAAGCTGGTAATACTGAAGGTAGGAATGTCACTGTAAGAGTGGTAGGAGATGATAAAAGAGGATGAGTGAAGATATTTGGAGGGGATCACATTCTCATTTTAAGAGGAATGAAAAAAAGGACAAAGGAAGAGAGAAAGATCCCCACCTCCAATATTCACCTCAAGGAGACTTAGGAGTCTCTCTGTTGTTTTTATCTTATAGATATTGAATAATAGGATTACATGATGGTCATATCCACAGACTCTGGACTTAATACATGGCTCTGCCATATGTTTGTTATATTACGATCATTGATTCTCA
>NW_012151619.1:283183-284006 GCF_000956105.1 Propithecus coquereli | reverse complement strand
AAAAAAAAAACTACACAACCAACAAAAAACTAAAAACAAACAAACAAATCTCCATTTCCACCTTCTCCTTTGGCTATCGGTCTGTCTCTCTCCTCCGTTTCATAACTACCCTTTAAACTTACTTGTCCATTTTATCTCCCATTCACTCTCCTTCTTCAAAACGTAATTCTCCCTGCCCTCATTATTCTAGTTAAATGTTTTTAACTAGATTGCTATTGCTATTGCTATACTCGTTGGACTTTTAAAAATATTCTTATCTAACTTGAGCCCACATCATTTGACATTTTTGATCCTCCTCCACCTCTGTTACTTTACTTCTATTAAAGCAAACACTGCTAGTTTTCCTTCAATTACTCATGTTTTTCCATTTATCTGTTTTGGAAATGTTGGTACACATCACTGTTGTGTTCAGGCCTTCTCTCTTTCCTACTATATCATGGATTGAGCAGTCTCACAAATTGTATGATCTTTATTTTCACCTATGTTCAAATGGCTGTCTCAAGCCCAACTCATAAAAACATCTAACACATTCCACTCGGATGTTCTGTAAATTACCATTTCCATTTTTGAACATATTGTCCTAATTCATAAAACGGTTCTTCCTCTTATTCTCTCCATCTATTCAAATGTTCAAAGTTGACTTCTTCATTCTTTATCAGTCACTAAATACATGCGTTATACCTCCTAAGAATCTTTAAACTTTCTTAACTCCACTCCCATTGTCGCTGTCCTATCTAATGTATTGTCTTTCACCTAGTTTATTTCCAAATTCCTCAAACATTTTTTGTTTTCTTTGATCTTTACAATAGTCTGCACAATGCAG
>NW_012151619.1:281144-283133 GCF_000956105.1 Propithecus coquereli | reverse complement strand
AACAGCTCCTGAAACCCATAATCTAGACTAGTACTCACAGCCAGGTCATGTTATTCACAAAAATAATCTCACAGAATATCAACCTCAGACAAGGGTTATTCTGAGTCTATGATAAAGTGAGTCAAAACAAGCATAGTTCATAATTTTGTCTAAACCCCAACAAAACAGAACAGTCACTGTGCCAACCACAAAATACCAAACGCCTCCCTTTTTTGAACAGCATAAATGACTGTTAACTATTCTTTAACAATCAGCTTTATCCTATTCTACTTTTCTCTTCCTATAAATAAACTGTATTGAAATACCAATCATAAAATTGTCCCATTTTCTCACAGCATCCATTGTAGAGTAAATCTCCCCCACTACTGCAACTTCCTTAAACTCTTCCCCAAATCATTCAACCAAGACTTAAAATCCTGTAATAGGTTCTTTCCAACACCCTCTTACTGAGAAACCCCATGATTACCCATTGTGGTGGTTAATTTTATGTGTCAACTTGGCTAGATGCCCAGTCGTCCAGTCAAACACCGGTTTAGATATTGCTGTGGAGTTTTTTGGTTTTTGTATATGATTAACATTTAAATCAGTACACTTTGAGTAAAGCAGATTAGTCTCCACATGTGGGTGGGCCTTATCCCGTGGTATTTGTTCTCCCTTCTGCAAGAAGTAACAAACTCGATGTGCTTAATTATACAGTGTTCCTAGTGGTCATTCTGGAAGGACATTGATACTGCCCTGTTCTGTCCTGTTTGAGTTCTCTCACGTAACCAAAAGGGAGGAGATAGTTAAAACACATGAGCAATGTGAAAAGTACTTCCCATAGAATACAGATTTCTCTTCCTAGATCTGCGATTCTTTCTGTCAAAACATCAGCAACATTACAGGAATAGCACATCTTGTCAAATTCTGTTAAATGCACTTCCTATGTCCTGCACATCATTTTCTTTTTATTTGTACTTCCTGTACACAGAATTTGGACAATTTGTAATTTTCCACTCATTCACAGCACATTTAAAAAAAAAAAAATTTAGGAGGATCTTGAGTGTTAAGGCTTGTAACGAAAACCAATCCTAATGGGAAATGGTGAGTTCATTTACAACCAGGAAACCATTAAGGAAATTCTATGTTTCAAGAAATCCCATTTGGTCATATGTTAGTGACCAGTCCAGTGATTAAAGCACCCTTTACGTAACCATCAGAAAAAATAACAACCTGCTTTCATATATCCATGGCCCACTGCCACTGCACCCCAGGCTATGATCTTATCAGCCCTTGCAAACAGATCAGGGTCAGATATTATATACATTTCGATGGAAACATTCCAAGAAAAACCCAGGTGCTACAGGAAGTGATATGGGTGATACAGTAGGTGGTGATCTTTCCTCTGAGTCAGCTCTGGACCAATTACCCAGCATGAGGCAAAGGGAGCAGTGCTGTGTGATGGCCTGTCACAAAACTAAGTCCATTATGGTACATGGTTTCTTATAGTTAAATGAAGCATTTTTACAAACTGCCAATTTATTGTGTATCCCAGGCAATAAATACATACAATACCATACATCTTTGCTTATTCTCTCCATATATCATAAGAATTATAACACTGTGGCCAATTTAAAGAATTTTAGCTCTGACTACTGCTAAAGTTCTCAAAGGATCCTCGGGGATCATTTGACTCCAACTTTAATTTTATAACTAAAAAGGAGATCGTTTACATGAGTTGTAGAATTGGAACTAAACCAGGTTTTCTGACATCTAATTCAGCTATCTTGTTTTCACTACTTCTCTTCTATTTCACTTTTTTCTTTTTATCATATCTTGTAGTACCCACAAGAATTTTATTAATAAGAAGCGACTTATATTTAATTTATTGATTTATCATAAAGATTAAATGAAAACAGAAGTTTAATTAAAATAATAGATACGTAAAACTGGTCCTTAAAGAACTTGGGCAAATTGTAGTAGTCCCTCAATTATAACATAACTTGAATA
>NW_012151619.1:267854-269683 GCF_000956105.1 Propithecus coquereli | reverse complement strand
TTTATAATTTTTTTTGCATTTCATATCACTTAATGCATTCTCAAGTAACTCAGTCGAAAATAAACACCAGAGAGGGGCAGAGCAAGACAGCCAACGAGAAACCTCCAGCAATCGTCCCTCTGCACGAACATCAAATTCAACGACTATCCATGCAAACAAGTACCTTCAGAAGACCCCAAAATCAGGAGAGCAATCACACTACCTGGTTTTAACCAGGAAAGAGACACTGAAGAGGACAGAAAAGACAATCTTGCATTGCCTGTGTCACCTTTACCCTACGTGCCCTGGCAGTGCCTTGCCAGCATGCGGAGTGGATAGAGAATCTATGTGCCCAGGGGAGCAAGAGTGAAGTGACTGTGGGAATTTACATTGAAACTCAGGGCCACCCTGGCACCAGGGAGTACAGCACAGGGAAGAATTCTGCTGGTGCCCATGGAGAGAGTATTTAGATCAGCCCAGCCAAAGGGAAATCCTTTGTCCCAAAACCTGAGTTCCAGCTAACCCCACCACCGGCTGACACAAAACAGCATGAGGCCTGGACAAAATTCATAAGGCAGTCAGGCCACAAAGGCTAAGATACTTGGGAAATTTCTGCATCTGTATTGGCTGGGAGCAAGGTGACTTGGGGCACACATGACCCAGTGAGAAAGTGAGATATATGCAGTGGTGGCCAAGCCATTGACTGTGTCACTCTCCCTACAACTACAGGAAGTACAGCTCAGGGAGAGTCTTCTTCCACTTGGAAAAAGGAAAAGGAAAAGTCCAGAGGCCTTAGTTTTGTAACGTGGGTACCAACTCAACCACAGTAAAATAAAGTACCAAGAAGACTACAGAAGCCCCTGAGTCCAGGCCTTAGGTCCTGGAAGGCATTTCTGGACCCACTCTAGGCCTGAAAGAAACATGCTTTCATAAAGAGAAGGATCAAGTCCTGGCAGAATTCACCACCTGCTGACTAAATAGCCCTTGGGCTTTTAATAAACATCAGAGGTAGTCAGGCAACAGTCACTATGGCTTTGGGTGAGACTGGGCTGGCTTGAAGTGTTACCTTGTATTGATGGCCACAAGGGAGTGCTCACACCACTCCTACCCCAACTTCAGCAGCCCAGCACAGAGAGTGAGGGAAAAGAGTGAGAGATTTTGCCTAGCAATCCTGGAATTCTCCCATATCTCACCCAAGTCCACCAAGGTAGTACCACCAGAAATCTACAAGAGTCACAGCATTACTGGGCTGGGAGCACACCTAATGTTGATATGGCTGCAGTGACCAAAGACTTAGACCACAACACTCAATTCTATTTGAATATCTGGAAAGCCTTCTCAAGAAGGATGGGTTCAAACAAGTCCAGACTGGGAAGATTAAAATAAATACCTAACTCTTCAATGACCAGACAATGATGAATATCCACAAGCATCTATAACACCCAGGAAAACATGACTTCACCTAAAAATCTAAATAAGGTACCTGTGACCAATCCTGAAGTGATGGAGATATGTGACCTTTCAGACAAAGAATTAAAAATAGCTGTCCTGTAGAAGTTCAATGAACTTCAAGACAACACAGAGAAGGAATTCAGAAGCCTAACAGAGAAATTTAAAAAGGAGATTGAAATAATAGTAGTAAAAAAAACAAGCAGAAATTTTGGAGCTTAAGAATTCAACTGATGAACTGAGGAACGTGTTAGAGTCTCTCAAAGCAAAATTGACCAACAGAAGAAAGAATTAGTGAGCTTGAGGACAAGCTATTAGAAAATACACAATCAGAAGAGAAAAAAAGGGAATCAAAGAATAAAAAAGAATAAATCACATCTACAAGATCTAGAAAAAAAAAA
>NW_012151619.1:263419-264754 GCF_000956105.1 Propithecus coquereli | reverse complement strand
AAATTTCAATCTACTTAGAAATCGTGTGAAAAATACTGACTGTAGGGATCTCTCTATAAATATTCTCTTATCCTCTGAAATAGGGATTTTAAATATAAATGTTTTTTTGGTGCCATCCTAAGTATAAAATAAAAGAAATACCAAAGAAAAAAATTGGCTTTGTTTTTTCTAAACAGCCTGTTTTCTGCTCAAAACTGGCCCTCAGCAATTCATTAGTCATCGATTAGAGCAATTTCTGATTTCTTGGTATAGAAATAGTATTATCATTGATGTAATTTTGAGATAAAATATGCTTCATAAAAATACTTAAAAGATTAGCATTTTACAAAATAAAATAATTGGCATTACTCTGGAGAATTTGGGGAAAATAAAAGAGAATTTTCACCTTGGGAGAAAATTGGAAAAATCATTGAGTATAGCAAAATATAGATGGCGATCATCGTTTTACTGATTTAATTTAGAGAAAGCTTTCTCAACCAATCTGCCTACCACAGACAAATCCAAATTGACAACCACCAACTATGTAATTCAGCAATATTTTATTATTGAAAGTATTTACTAAAATTGCTTTAAGCAAAGTGAAAACAAAATCCAAGATGCCTTAAAGCTATATTTGTCATGTTAAATATCAAGTCTATTTGATATTTATACAAATATACAGATATGCAAATAAAATATGTATTTAATTCAGCATATTTATATTTGCATATGTACAAATTACATACATTTTATTTAAGCATTCCTGTGAGAGACCTAGGCATCACCATATGTTTAAAATGCATCACATTTTTTGAAGATCATGAAAGTTGTCAATGTTGTAATTCTATCACATACTTAAAATAAATATGTGAAATGCATTTCATTAGACATGCAACATATTCAGCCAATGGAAAATAAAGATTGTTTCCGTATGGGACTTCGTATTCTGCCTGCCTTCAAAAAGATAACTCAAACATAATAGATTAGGATCATTTTACAGAGTGGATGGTAGCATTTGGATTTGGAACAGGGAAAAAAAAAAAACACAACTGCTTATTAAAGTGAACATATTATGGCCACTGTAATTTGCAAGGGATCCTAAAGCTTTGATGTCCAAGATTCTACACTATTTGAAACAGCTAAATGAAACTCAGGTTAATTATCCTCAGTTTGTGTAATGCAGATGTGCCAGGTCTTCTACAAAAAAGATGTTGCTGATCAGGATGATGAGTTGCAGCTTATCAGAAAACATCTAAGATTCATTTTCTTTTTATAGTTAAACCAAACTGTTTTCCAGAGATTCATGATCACAAATTAGCCCCTCCAGACTCTGGGAAAAACTTGTAAAGATTTTTT
>NW_012151619.1:248272-249299 GCF_000956105.1 Propithecus coquereli | reverse complement strand
ATCTACTCTCTTAGCATTTTTCGAGAATATAATATATCATTGGATACCTTATGCGTGACAACATAACAATTTTACCTGATTTTAAAATGGCTATGTGTATTCCTCGTTTGTTGTCTTATTTCTTTAATTTACCAAAGAGAAAACTTTGAAGTAAAAGATAAATGGATTATCTTGTAAACAGAATCAATTCACTTATTTATGTGGAAGACACACTCTGTAAAAATGCAATAACTGTTCAAGAAGTACGAGGTAAAAAAACTCAAACTTTTAAAAGACCTTGAGATTATTGGATTCATTGAATTTCAGTTACATCTGGAGGATGAGCAAATGGATGGTGATCAACCATTTCACTCCAAGATGTTAATTTAGCACAGTTATTGATTTTTGAGACATGTTGAAGTCAGTGTAGAGGCATAGAGCACTATACTTTTTCCGGCCTTATTGAAGTATAACTGACAAATGAAAATTGTATGTATATAAGGTATACAGTATGTTTTGAGATACATATACACACACATTGTGAAATGATTATCATAATCAAGCTAATTAACATCACTTCACATAGTCACCTTCTTGTGTGAGAACATTTAAGATCTACTCTTTTAGCAAATTTTAAGTATATAATATAGTATTATTAGCTATAGTCATCATGTGTCTAAGAAATGGCTAGAATTTATTCATCCTGCATAACTTCACCTTTGTATTCTTTGACTAATGTCACACGTTTTTGATTATACAAAAGGCAACATACGATTCATAACTAAAACTGGATAGTTTATATCTACCTTGAAACATGACTCTGAACAGTCTGAAGTTGCACACAACTGTGTCTTTGATGTTTATGAATTCACACTTTTTTAGTCAATAATTTATTCATTACTCTGTTTTTTAAATTTCATATCTCAGAAAAATAATTTGCACAGAGACGCCACCATTCAGGTTTTCTGAATCACAGTGCAGGTGTGTGAAGATAGAAACATAAGTATGAGTGTCAGATTACACAGGAAACATACTGAACTCTGTGGTG
>NW_012151619.1:245683-248222 GCF_000956105.1 Propithecus coquereli | reverse complement strand
ATTTCATAAATGAGGGGCATTAGTTCTTTTTAAAAAAAATCAAGAATGATATAAAATCAACATAAATTGCACAAAATTACTCAGGTAAAAACCAGAATCTTTGCTACCTAAGGTTACAAAGAGAATAAAGAATAACCTTTCAAATTATAAGCAAACTCATTAATTAGTAAATCAAGGAAATAAGCTTATCAAAATCAAGCAAATTTTCCTAGAATTTTAACATATTTTATAAATTCTTTTCAGATTCATGTCTAATAAAAAGCTAAATAAAATTTACTAAATAAATCATTCAAAGTAAGTAATATATTTATTATTTAATAAATGGTATCGGCCCCTGGCAAGTAGCATGTTCCTTCCTTTCTCAGAATTTATTTTTTACAATAATATGAAAATTATACTTATGTCATAGATTAAAGATTACATGTAAGTATTAAATATGGTCAGCTCTGAAAATGTTGGATAAATGAATATTGTTATAATTGACAATACAATTCAATGGCATAACTTTTTTATGCCTATTAATAATTTGTCTACTTAAGTATATATTTATTTATTGATAAAGATTTCAGGGAACTTCAGTGGCTAATGCTGTGGGTGTACACATTAGCAGTGAGGGTTTTGGGGGTTTTGTTGTCCACAACTGGCAATGAGGGTTTTGATTTTTGATGGAAATGGACATTGATATCCTCCCTATTTCTTTTTCTCTTACCAGAGAAGTTGTGGCTGAAGGGATCCCTTTTGGCACTGGGTCTGGCTTTTGGGCTTGCTTGCAGTAGTTCTGAAACAGGTGTCTGATGAGTGGTGCCAGGGAGTGGCCATAGAGCTGAGACCTGAAGCACAGACATCAGTGGAGGGAGTATGGCTCTGGGACCTGAGGTGTGAGGTACAGGTACCCCACTGCCATATTGGTAACAGTGTGTGAGATGCAAATTCTTGTGAAGCAGCCAGGGGAACTGAGAATGGGAGCACAGGTATGTACCGAGTTAGAAGAGCTCTGGGGACAAGGTGGGTCCTAGCTCTCTATGGAAGCTGAGCTGGTGCCCAGATCTCGGAAACTTGCAGTGAGGACCTGACTCCAGTGCCCAAAGCATAAATTAGTTTTCTATAGTGATGGCTCCAGGGTCTGAGATGGAGTGGGTACAATCCAGCCACAGAGCCCTGGTCTGACATGTGGACATTCACAGGTTGGCCATAGCTCTGGGATTAGGACACACATGGGTTTGGAAGAGGTGTTGGCTCCTTTCTTGAAGAGTCTCTACAGTGTCCACTATGTGGTAGGGAAGAGTGTATAACCACGTCACCCTCTCGGGTTCCCTGGTAGGACTGGTTGTTTGTTATCTTAGTGGCAAGAAATGCTGATGTCCTCTGTGCAGTAGGCCCCTTGGGGCCAAAGTAGTTTTGCCATGTAGCTAATACCAATAGCCTTCACCCATTTTCTTTACTCTTGGCCATATCCTGGCTTCTCAGGTGTGCCAGTCTCACCAGTAATCCTTTTGATGTAGATATTCACCATAATTTTGCTCTACTGTGTTGCTGCAGATTCTTTAATGGGCCCTTGAGCCCTTCCTGGGCTATTTTGGCTTGTGACTTGTTGTCTGTATTATTTATTTGTTCATGGGGGGAGGATGAGGCTGGTATGTTCTACTCCACTATCTTGGTGACATCGCCATCAAACCTTTTTAAATAAGCACTATTCTCAACAATTTTCTCAAAAACATCCTAGTTAAAAGGAGGGTAGATTCTTATTAACCTAATTATCATGAAAAGTAACAAGACTTAGTTAAGAGTTTCTGAATTCTCAGGGAATCAGTGAGAATCTAATATCGTTTAAAATGTTTTATTTCATTTTACAAAGGTAGAATTTATGAATTATTAATGAAAGTACAATAAGACAAAGATCTATTTCATAGAATCAGAAAAATAAAATATTAAAACAAAGTCAGCATTACTTCAAACAACTATCCATAATAAAATTCTGTTCATGAGTTAATTCATACTATGTAATTAATTCTTGTTCTGAGGCATCTTGTTTCAATACTTTGTTTTATGAAGCTGTCTCTGTCTAGATAAAATGGGCCCTTGAAATCCTGACTCAGTCCATTGTTATAGTCAGCAAGTTGTCTGAGAGATGTAAGGTCAAAAGCCTGCACCCAAGGAATCCCATTAAAGCCTATACCCAAAAGTATATTCCTTGAAGCATGAATAGTTTAAAGCACTTGGTATAGTCCTTTATCATAAGGCTCTAATACTGTCATTTTTTGCGGGAGATACAAACTCTGTTATGTAGCATATAGCAAACATTTCGGGCAAGTATCAGAGTAAATCTAAAACTATCTGTAGATGACAAATATTTAATAACTGTTACTAATTCATTACTGCTATTTTTAAATGTGAAGGATGTGGGGAGAAATTATAATAAGAATAATGCAACTGACAAGGAAATCTGGTTATTTCTGTGGCATGGACAACGTAGATAATAAAGGCATTTCAAAAAATTAGACAAAATGTCTCTAATAATAATAATCAAGTGCATTTTCAA
>NW_012151619.1:244234-245459 GCF_000956105.1 Propithecus coquereli | reverse complement strand
TTATATATTTAGGAATTCCGAGGCTATATGCATATATATTTACAACTGTTATATTCTCTTGATGAATTGACCTCTATATCTATATATAATATCCTTCTCTTTTTTTTACAGTTTTTGACTTCAAGTGTATTTTATCCAATATGAGTACCCCTGCTCTCTTTTTTTTTTTTCCCTGCTCTCTTTTGGTTTCCATTTGCATGGAATATCTTTTTCTATCCCTTCACTTTCAATCTCTGTGTATGCTTAAAGATGAAATCAGCTGCTTGTAGGCAGCATATAGTTGGACCTTGTACTTTATTTCCATTCAGCCACTGTATGTCTTTTGATGGAAAATTTAATGCATTTACATTCAAGGTAATTAATTATTGATAGGTAAGATTTTACTGTTGCCATTTTGATAATTGTTTTCTGGTTATTTTGTAGAGCCTCTCTTCCTTCCTTACTGTCTTTCTTTGTGATTAATTTTCTTCAGTGGTATGCTTTGATTTCTTGCTCTTTATCTTTGTGTATCTACTATAGGTCTTTGCTTTGTGATTATCATGAGGCTTACATAAACACTTTATAGTTACGGAAGTTAATTTAACTTGATAACAACTTAAATTTGATTACATATAGTAACTATGCTTTTATTCAATCCTCCCCTGAATACATTTTATGTTTTTGATGTACCAATTTATTAGATTGTATACCCTTTAATAAACCATTGCAGCTACTATAATTTTCAAAAGTTTTGTCTTTAGCCTTCTTTGAAGATATAAGTATACATAAGGTTGTAAGAGTTTCATTCTTTGATGTGTTTTTATGTTGCTATTTGTTGTTCTTTTCTTTGTGCTTGGAGAATTTCCTCTAGTATTTCTTGTAATACGGGTCTAGTGATAATAAATTCCCTTAGCTTTCCTTTGTTAGGGAAAGTCTTTATTTCTCCTTCATTTTTGAAGGACAGCTTTGCCATTTCAGTTTTCTTGGTTGGAAGTTTTTTTGTTTTTTTTTTTTCCTTCAGCACTTTGAATGTGTAATTTCACACTTTCCTGGCCTGTAGGGTTTCTACTGAGAAATCCACTGCTAGCATTATTGGAATTGCCTTATATGGTATTTGCTTCTTTTCTCTTGCTGCTTTCAAGATCTTCTCTTTTTCTTTGATTTTGGGAATTTGGTTATAATATAGCTTGGGGTAGTCCTGTTTGGATTGAACCAGATTAGAGACCTTTGTCCTTCCTGTATTTAG
>NW_012151619.1:242576-244184 GCF_000956105.1 Propithecus coquereli | reverse complement strand
AGGGAACTTGGAAAAATGATTTTTGACAGGAGGAGCAATATTTCTTCTACGATTTAAGGTTGTCAGCTGACAATGAGAGAGGGAGATGGGTTAGCTAAGAAACTGTAAGAAACTGTAGCTAGAAAAATATTAAGATGTCCTATAAGTGTTGAGGACACTGTTAAGGTTGATAATAATGGTTTACATTGATGTTATTATTATGGCTATTCAGTTTTCTCCAGATGTGTTCTGAAGGCATGGAGAGAGCAAGTGTTTTGATGTATAGCTTAGGGAACTGGGATTTAGTCCAGCCTAATCACGTCTTTGCTACAGCAGATCCAAGCTTGATAGTAAAGTGAATGTAGCAAAAGTGATGAATAGGAAAAAAGAGACAGATCAAATGATTATAAGAACCAGTGAGGTGGAAAATTATTAGCAGTGTAGAAGTTGTTCAAGCAAGCTGAAGTTTGTGGTCAGTGAGTGAGTTTATGTGTACATCTATATTTACATAATTGGGATCATGCTCAACATAGACTTTGTAACTTGTCACTAAAAAGTCTTTGAACATATATTAATGGCTGAAAGATTCCACCATGTGAATGTATTTAACCATTCTCCCTTTGTAGTTGTTCCCAGCTTTTGTTATTCTAAATAATGATGTGATAAACATTCTTGTACATAAATTTAAGAGCCACTAAGAAACAAAAAGACAATCGTTTTGTTCTCAGTAACCCAATGTTTTACTTTCCAATATACAAATTTCTAGGCAAAGGAACATAAAGAGAATCCAATGGAATTAACATCAAATCCTGATAGACTTTTACCTTAAATACTAATTATTGCAATAGTGACAACTTTGGTGTGATAGTGTGTTAGATTTGCGTATGTTTTTGAAAAATTATGGTACTTTTGTAAAAAAGGGTTGCATGATAAAATTAACTTTTAAAGGTTGAGAAAGGATATATTAAAAGTTGCCTATAGTACTTAGCTCAAAATCTAACCTTTTAAAAGTATTAGTTAAAATTCAAATATTTTAGAGTGCTTAATGGCATCTATTCCAATTTCCTCAATTTAAAAGTATAAATTGTTGCTTGGAGAAACAGAACACTTTTTCTAGTCACATAGCTGTTTCCTTAAAGAGACTGTGTTAAAGAAAATAGTTTTTTAAAAGGCATGATCAGGACTCTCTTTAAAAATAGTAAATGAAACATGTCAAAGATGTTGACATGCTCATTAATTAATGAAGGAACCAGTAAGATGTTACCAATAGTTCAAGGGAGAATTCAAAGTACCACACATATACAGACCAATAGGAATGGTGAAATATATTTGCTCAATAGATGCCAAAATGCTAAAGCTGGTCAATACACATCTAGTGCAATAATCAACTGAATTTCCACCAAATGCAGTTTATATTTCTATGGACAATAATAATTTGCATACTTTAAGTATTCTATAACTTATGAAGCTGTAAAATAGTTCAAAGACAATGAAAGGCAGAGGTAACCAGAAAGTGTACTAGCTAGTCAGGACACATAATAGTATCTTTTTCTTGCTTATTTCTAAGTTTTTCACAATTATATAACATCTCTCATATCCTAGTTATTAATAGAAAACAAAGATTAATAT
>NW_012151619.1:241790-242526 GCF_000956105.1 Propithecus coquereli | reverse complement strand
GAACTCCATTTATTTTTTAGAGAAAGCAGACGTTATGTGACCAAAAATAAAGGGATAAATTATAGATAAAACCAAGGAAATGAAAAATAACATCCATATATTTATATATTACTTTATTTACATTTGGAAGTCAAGGAGACTTCTTTCAAGTACTGTTTGCTACTGTTTAGTTGTAAAATTTTGACAAATTTATTAATTTTGGGCTCTCAGCAACATTAATAGTGCAAGTGAGAAATGAGATTAAAGGAAAAAAATAGGTTTGTAAGCTATTTAGTATAATAGCTACCATCTATTAGAAGCACAGTAAATGATATCTATTGTTTTTCTAGAACTGTATCATGCAGATCTTTGAGACATGTTTATATTTGACAGAATTTAGAATGCTGAGACTAGTACAAATGGAAGCAAGCAAGATCTAAAATGCAATTTCTCTGAAAGAAATATTTATAATGTATAATCAACAACCTACTAGATTTAGGAATAATGACAAAAAATTGTTCTTTGAGCTGGAACTCAGTCTTTTTTTGGGTACTCACTCCAATCCTTTTTTTTTTTTTTTTCCTCTCTCAGTGAAGAGAAACTCCTGAATTTCATTTCAATGCATGCTTTGGAAACCTTAATAATGCTCACTATTTTCAACCAAGTTGTATAGATTAAAACATACAAACAAAGAATAATTGGGGCGAATGCTCATCAAAAATCTCACATTATTCAGAAAATAGAAAGCAGAGGAAAA
>NW_012151619.1:239895-241740 GCF_000956105.1 Propithecus coquereli | reverse complement strand
AAAAAAAAAAAAAAAAAAAAATCCACCCACAAAAAGAATAGAAAGGAGAAACTAAGTTTTTACTTTGGTTTGCCTTTATAAATTTCTAGAATAGAGATTATTAACTCTGGCACATTTGGCCAAAGTAAATTAAAAACTCTGCAAATTAAATTTCCTTGAGTGATTCAGATGCAGTGGTGCAAAAAGGTAATAAAAAGTACAACAAACAATTTTTCCAAGAATTATTATTCTGGGCATCTCTGCCACCCACTGTTCATCAGGATATGATCGAATAATTCACATCTTTGTTTATTTGTCTGAATGAGCTTACCCACCCTACCAGAAATCTTATATAGGTCCTAAGTGCATATTCTATGCAATATAACTTCACACAAAACTGAAGCAAAGTGATCTCATTACAACAATGGGTGGCAAATTGTGGATTTTCTCTACGTATGAAATAAATAGAAATAGAAATAGATGAAAAACAGCTGGAGTTCAGAATTATATGGAGTCCATATTTCCACGTAATTTTTGGTGTGATCTTATTTTGACTAAATGTTAGTATCCTCCAGGAACTTTCAGGTGCTTTGGCTAATAAGTAGCTCCAGAACCATCATAAAATAATGCAACAAGAAAGAATGTGTTCCACACCCAAACTAAGTGCCCCAAATTCAAACAGTTTATTATGCCCAGAATGACTTACAAATAAAACGTAAGTTCAGTTTTATAAGATGACATAAAAAGATTGTTACTTAAGAGGCAAACTGGTCTAGAAAGCTTTATTGCTCCCATAATTTATTATGGAATTAATCCATTGCGTGTTTGCACCAGGTCAGTTCGCTGAAGGGAACCTGCATCTTATCGAAATCAGATTGAGAAGTACAAATGGAGAATCCCTAATGGAGTACTAAGCAGACTTCAAAAAGCCAAGCATATGGACTGGATTATAGTTTCTGAATGGTTTCACTTGAGTCATAAAATTACCCTCCCCCTCCCTGAAAAAAAAAAAACAGGGCTATTTCCCTACCAGTCTGGGAATAATCTAGAAAGAAAAAATATTTTTTGTGAAAATACAAAAGCAAGTTCTTTTGTTTCAAATAAGGGACTCTTCAGGAAAAGCTCTTGCTTTGTTAAATTCATGGTTTCTCACTATCAAAATCACACAAAATATATTTGGGCATCTTATCACAAAAATTTATAAATGTGTGAATGGATGCATATTTTAATTAGCTCAATTTATTCATTCTACAATGTATACATATTTCAAAACATATTATACACAATGAATATATATAATTTTAACTGTCAATTAAAAATGAAACAATATATATATTTGGACAAAAATGTCAAAGAAAACATGATAAAGCATTGATTATAGATACTTGGGCAGATATGAATTAATTCTTAAGATACTAGAGTTTTATCCATCAAGACTTACTGATAGCAAATCTAAGTCTGCATTCTACTGGAGACTTACTGACTACAAAATGATCAATTATATATGTAAAAGTTGTGTTTTTTTTTTTTTTAAAGTGGCATAAAGGCAGAAAAAAAGATCAGGTAAGGGAGTCAGAAAAACTGAATTTGGGTACTTTATCACTTACTAATCAGTTGAACCACAATAGAATTCATTATCTTCAACTCTAAATTAGGAAAAATTATAACCATAAGCCTTCTGAAGGTTAAATGTTATTGAGAGCATCAAATGACATGCAGTTTGTAAAACATTTAAATCTGTAAATTACACTAAGATATAAGGCATTTTATTAATAGATCTACTTAATCCATAAATAAATGATTCATGCAGCAACATTCAATGCTATTTTTAACTTTTAGGGAAAACATAAATCTCAAGTTAACAAC
>NW_012151619.1:237694-239845 GCF_000956105.1 Propithecus coquereli | reverse complement strand
TAAATTAAATACAAAATATAAAATTAAATTCCTTATCCATAATACATGGACTTCAAGTGCTTAGTTGACTTATACGGCTAACGGCTACTGTATTTAACACTGCAGATTTAAATAATACTTCGCATGGTATAAAAATGTTTATTGGACAAGTATGATAAATTATTCATTTATTAGTTTTCTGCCTTTGCATCAATTATTTAACAGAATAATTTTCTTAAACAACAGGTTGGCCAAAAAGATTAAATTTGGGGGGTATTCTTTTAGCAATATTGTTCTAAGAGTATTATATTAATGTAATGTTTTCTAAACAAGGTGATAGTGATGTTTTGTTCTGAGACATCATTTTACCTCTTTTTGAAAGGGGGCATTGAGGCAAAAATTATGATTATTAAGTTATAGTAATTGTAATGAACAGAAGTATGAGATTGAGTTTTATGTGATAATGTTAAATTAATGAAAACTATGGAATATAAAAATAATGGCGATATGGTCTCTTTCTGGTTTGGTTTCTCCTCCAATACCCTATTTCCCAAGTTTTGAGAACGAGAAAAAAAATGGTAACACAGAAAGCCAGGACACAGGATTATACAAACTCCTAATTCTCTCATCAACTGGATATTCACCATTGTTCAATATTTCTGTAAAAATGTAAATACATAGAACAAAGACCTACATAAGAACTCCTTTTATTACTCTAGATATGGCTCCAATGTAAAAATCTAATTAGCTTTGCAAAACCATGTGAAGCACTTTTATTTTTCCCTAAAGGAAGGCCTAAGTTCTAGGACCAGAGTCTTCAAATTGCCTACACTGCTGTCTACATTTAAAAACACATAAACATTTTGAATCTTGTAAGTTCCTTGTGGGTTGAATTGTATGCCCCCAAAAAGGTATGTTGAAGTTCTGAACACCATTACCTATAAATGTGACCTTATTTGGAAATAGGGTTTTTGCAGAGGTAATCAAATTAAGATGAGACCACACTGGATTAGGCTGGGCCCCAAATCCAATGACTCCTGTCTTTATAAGAAGAGGATGCTTTGGACACAAACTGACCAGACACACAGAGGTAAGGTACCCGTGTGAACACAGAGGTAGAAATTGGAGTTATACTGCCAGAAGCCAAGAAGTATCAAGCTTTGTTGACAACCACCAGACCCTAGAAGAGGCACGGAAGAATTCTTCTCTACTAAAGCCTTTGGAGGGAGCACAGCCCTGCCAATACTTTGTTTCAGACATCTAGCCTCCAGAACTGTGAGAGAATAAATTTTTTTTAAGTTTTGGGTAATTTGTTTAATTTGTTATGGCAGCCCTAAAACAACTATTATAATACATACTCTTATGGCTTATAAAGACTAAAACATTGAAAATTGACTTTGAAAGCCTAAAAGTTACAAGGTTTGCCCCATTAAGGTTCACCATCTATAGAACATGCCTTATTAGTGTTATTTCCTTGATCCATGCTTAGCAGCCCTCCCTATCCTTGTGGTGATGTAAGGTGATGGTGCATAAGCTCGTTTCTGTATATTGTCATCATCAGTATACTATTTCATTATAATACATTCAGTGAACATTAAAATCTGAATCAAATCAATTAAAGTGACCTGAATTAATATTACCTCAATATCTTTGTTCTTTCCATTTCTATGTTGCATCACAGATTTTGAAGCATTTTCATATACATTTTCATTTAATCTTTCCAAAAGCCACATGAAGCTGGCTAGACAGAACTCACCAAAGGTAATCTGTGTATTCTGTGAGGACAGAATTGCTATTTTATACTGCATATTTTAAATGAAAGATTATGCATAAGGAAGTGTTTTGTTTTGACTGAATATCCATTTCCCAATTAGAGCGGTAGACATGAATTTTGAACTCCGCCTACCTGTGACTATTTTTCTTTTTTCATTTTCCTACACTGCATCTGGGAGTAAAGGTAGTAACCATTCATTAAGAATGAGCTATTTCTGCCATGAGTACTTGGGTATCAAAAGCATCTTACCCTTTTCCTCAACAATTTCCAAATTTCTTCTAAATTTACTGATTCAGTGTAAGGTAAAAAGGTCCCTATAAATATATACAGCTATTATGTACCAATAATAATTAAAAATAAAAAAATTAAAAAGAAAGTTCTGCCAATTTTAAAAATTA
>NW_012151619.1:232055-237644 GCF_000956105.1 Propithecus coquereli | reverse complement strand
ACTAAAATAAAAATACATAAAGCAGATAACACGGTGCCTGGTCAAAAGCAGGTGCTCAAGGATTGGTACTGATATTATTATTAGCTCCTCCAATTAATGTCTTGAAAGTATCTGAATACTTGTATCCTATATAGACCAAGGAAAAAGATGTAAAACTTACAACAGCAGCATTTCTGTGTTGGATTTGGATGCCTCTTTTCATATTCAAAATGCTTGGTTAAAAGCCTTACCCATAATGCACTAATTTGCTTGGCTTATAAAGAAGACTGTAGCAAAAAACTGCCTTTCAGTCTATATGTGATGAAACATGTTCAAGAAATTTGGAAACTATTGCTGAAATCTAAATGCAGCATTTTGTAATATGTGAAAAAAAATGAAAACTGTGAAGCTGAGAGAAATGCATCTTTCATTAATGTTTTTTTTCAGAGAGATAGAACTAATAGGACATACATAGAGAAGGAGAAATACATGAGAAGGAACTTACTAGGGGAATTGGCTCATGTGATTATGAAGGCTTAGAAGCCCTACAATAGGCAGTTTGTAAGCTGGAGAATGAGGGAAGCCAGTAGCGTGACTCAGTTCAAATCCAAAGGCTCAAAATCCTGGTGGATTGCTAGTGCAAGTCCTAGAAGCCAAAAGCTAGGAAACCTGGAGCTCTGACATCCAAGAGCAGAAGAAATGTGCACCAACTCCAGAAGAGAGCAAGAATTTGTACTTTCTTTGCTCTTTTGTTCCATCTGAGCCACTGGCCGATTGGATGGTGCCTGCCCAAATTGAGGGCAGGTTGTCCCCACTAATTCCACCGAGTCACATGCCAGTTTCCTCTAGAAACATCCTCACAGACACATCTGGGGCAGCCCAATCATTCTAAGCAAGTGCCAGATCACCTGGGTTTCCTTTTCAGCAGAAGAGAAATAGCCTCAGTGCCTACTGAAGCACTGACAATAATTACTGCAATGATATAGAATAAGTAATGCTTTATCAGCTATCTGGGTATCCCTTAATTCAGTCAAATTGACATCCAAAATCAACAAATATTAATAATCGTTTCATAATTAAGCATCTACCACTCTGTAACCCTATAGTGTGTTGGATTCTTCAAACATCCAAAAGTAGGTTGATGAAATAAAAAATAATTATTTACTGCAATATAAATATACCATAGACTAACAAAATAAAAATTCTTGACTCTTTACACAATTGTATAAAGCGCTTAATAGCAGATAGTCATGTGTTTTCATTCCTTCAAATTATAATTATTTATCCTTTCTTACAGTAGTCTCAACATTTACCCTCAATCTAGTTGATATCGTTTTCTATATTCCGAATGTTATTGTAGTAACATTACTGTAGATAAAGTAAATGTTCCAAATAATGAAGAGAAAGTAATATATTTTCCAATATATATTATGATTATTTATGATTAAATATCGGTGGCCATTTGAAATTTTAGCTGTCTAGGCAGAGGGAACTAAGAATTTCCTCTTATGGGTTCTACTAATTTACACAAGATATTTTCACCACATTCAAAGCAACTCGGGAAAGTGAAACCAGCCCTGTCCATTGATGGTGAAGAACTCAAGTAATGTTCAAATGATTGCTGTGTGGCGAGCCCAAAGTACATTTTGCCAAGTATTTAGTTTTCTCTTCTATTTATAAATATTTTAAAGAGTGTCAATCCATATGTTTCTGATTCATTTACACTTAATTCATCAAAATGTGGTTTAAAAGCAGCATACAAAATTAAGTAAGCTTTTTAAGTCTTTTCATTTATTTTTGAAAACTAGGAAGCCAGATTTTGTTAACTATAATTAATTCAAGAAAAAAATTAAATATTCCAGACTTGGCATAAGACATTTATTTCCTTGAAATTTCCAATAATTAGATAGTTTATTTTTCCTTCTGTTCCTGAAAGCTGACCCACAGAGTTTTTCCTGAAATTTGAATTTGGACTACTGCCTCATAAGAAATCATAAATCTGGAAGTACTTTGATCCTAAAGCAGGTGTAATTTAAGAAACAAAGGTGTTAATTTACATGATGAAATTAAGAGAATACTACCTTTATTATTATCATTATTATTAGTTTTAAACTTCTTGTTTCTTTATGTGCATAAAAATAACAAGTACAACAAAAGCACAGTTACGTGTTCGTAGGGCTAGGCTAACTTGTAAATTTCTTTCTCCATGTTCTAATTCTTAGGAGTTTAAACTAAATCACTATTATAATTTTATGCAGGAATATATGGACTCTAAGAATAAAGACATTTTTTTCTTATTGAAATGGTAAATTTTGTGCTCTAAGAATATTTTGATGTGATGTTCTGAGGAATAAAATGTGGAAATGGGGTCTCAAAAGTCTGTACAATTGGAATTTTTAGACAGAGAATTTTCTATATACGATTCAAATTTTTTCACTTGTCTTCTTAGTAAATAATTATAAAAAAACAAATAAGATTTAGGTTTCATTGTGAGTTTGAATGTTAAATGTAAAAAATAAGTACAGTGCTTAGCAGAGTAACAATTATCCTTATGGCTATTTTTATCTTCAGTGTTTTATTTGTATTCTTTGATTATCAACTAAAATTATTCTATCATTCTATAGCATGCACACCAACAGCATCCCTAAAGAAGTTTAGATATGGAATATAAGGTTAAAAATATACCATGTATTGAGAACATGTAATAATTATCATCAATGGCATTATTGTAATTATTCCTTACATTTTTATTAGCTTTAATGTTTTATATGAACTCTATCATACTTTATTCCAGTGCTATTATGAGCATAAGTTATTATTAAACAGAATATTTCTTTAATAAAGAAGAGTGATCACGATATTCATTTTCATCCAGTAGAAGAAAATACTGTTTGTTATACATCTATGTCCCTTTAGAACTTGGATGATAAGTTATTAATGTTCCAGTCAACTTCATTTGGATTCTAGTCACATCCTGTATTAGTTTCCTAGGACCACCTTAATGAATTACCACAAACTTGATGGCTTACAACAAAAATTTATTATCTTGCAGGTGGAACCCAGAAGTCTGAAATCAAGGTGTCAACAGGGCCATGCAGCCTCCAGAGGCTTCAGTGAAGAATCCTTCCCTGACTCTTCCAGCTTCTGGTGGCTCCAACCTTTCCTCAGCTTGGGATTCCAAGACTGAGATCTCTGCCTTTGTCTTGGCTAAGCCTTCTTCCTTGTTTGTCCTCCTTTTTGGCTAATCTCCTGATTCATTACTACAAGGACACCTGTATTTTGTTTTAGAGTATACCCAGATAATCCAGGATGATTTAATTTTGAGATCATTAAGCTAATTACATCTACAAAGACCTCCCTCCCATAAGGCCACATTCACAGATTCTGGGAGTGAGGCCATGAACTATCTTTTTGGAGGTTACTATTCAACTCATTACATATCAATAGATGAATGCAATATATTAACACTTCTCTGGCTAGTAATCAAAGAGAGCAATAGAGCAATACTAGCTTGGCTTTATACCAGTGATACCCACTGTGTAAGTCAGGGTCCCATCAAGAGAGAGAAACTACACTGTAATTTGAATAGGGAAAAACGAATATACAGAATTATTAATGCTTACAGGAGATATGAGTAATGAGAGATTAGATAGTGAGTTAAAGTGAACTCTAATGAATATAGGAACAGCAGCTATAAATGAGCAGCCATTTTTCCCATGGTTGAGCTAGAGCACACGAGGAAGAACTCTTTCCCTAACAGGGCTGAGATCTGGGCTTTGTTAGAGAGGGAATGTCTGTGATCACAAAATGGCAGAGAAACGGCTGTGGTGCCACACATGATGGCAGAACTTGCTAGAAACCAGCCTTCCAACATGCCAGAGAAAGCCATTCATAAGGAGGTGTCTCACTGGAGCCTTTCCAGTATGAAGAAGCTGCTGACGACGGCATGCTGCCTGCCGCCATGCCCTGCAGGAGCTGGGTACTGGGGAAGCCATCTGCACATCCATAACAGCATTCTGGGGAGTTGTATGCAGGAACCAGCTAAAGCTCCTAAGAACTAGGAAGAAAAACCCCTTCCTCCTTCTGTGTCTCTCCAGTACCCTCTACTGACAAAGCTTCACATAGTGCCAGCCAGCAAAAGAAAAATAGTTAAAGGGATCACCTTGGTTTTCACAAAGCAAGCAATGAAGGGTGGGTTTAGAACTGAGAGGCAACAACTTGGTAAGTGGAAATATTTGGAGAATGATACTTCCAAATCTAATTGGGAAAACCAAATTTATGTAAGTCAATAATGTTTTATATACAGGTGAAGAAGAATTGATGGTGTGAATGGCATTTTCATAGTCAAATCCTCTCCGTAAGCTCATGAAAAATCTATTACATTTCTTATATGCCCTCTTCTCATACATGTAAGACATTCTGGTGTATCATTTCTCATGAATTATTCCTCTTATATTTCCCATGTTTTATTTTAAGCCTCCAATTATCTTTCTATATTTTTGCAATATGAATAATTGTTTGGGTCCTCAGTCTTAAATCATAACCTATCTGGCCATTTTCTCTACATCTTGTGATGCCAAAAGGATGAGTAAATATGAGAACTATCCTGTAAGTAAGGTTAAAAAAGAAGGTCCAAGAGGCAAATACAACATGAAGGAAGTCCTACAGGTAAGACTCAGCATGCAAACTCCTAAATTAAACTGGTTATATAAAATGTAGTCTTGTGTAGGAACAAATATTTAAAATTCTCACAGGTAGTTGAACAAAATAGTCTAATTATTACTATGTTTTGATTATGTGAAACCTAAATAAATATTATAACTGTAAGACTTAATTTATTTATTCATATTTTCTTTAAATGCATACTGTAAAAGTTGCAAACACATTCACTAGAAAAAAAAAAACAATATGCCACAATCCCTGCCTTTACAGAAAACACAGACTGAAAGGATGAAAAACAGAGGATTCCAATTTTTTTACACTGTTAACTATATATCAAAAAATAGTAATAATAAAATACCCCCATGTGGCTAAAATTGACTCATTTAAAGGATTTATTTTTTTTAAATATTACTCTGCTGAATTTGTCAAAAATTGTGGCAATTGATACTTTATATATGAATAGAATTTTAGGTCTAAGCCTTTCTCTGTTAGGAAATAATCAGGTTCACTTGGCTTTCTAAGTAGTCTTCATTGACCTTTTAGTCAGCCAGATGGACTAGAGCACCAAGATGATTTTCCATTTCATGGGATAATGAGCAGTTAGTTAAATGAGCTATAACATACATAGTAATTGTGCCAGAACAAATTTTATTCTTTAATGGTTTTGATATAGCCAAATAATTCATCATTTCTCCTCTTATCCCACCCAATTTAAGGCTCCCTTTGTTAGTGCAAGAAAGAAATTTAATATTCATGTGAACAAAGATAAATTATTTTTCTAACTTTTTTAAATTTGCGAATATTGCTACATTGTGAACCCATCTGGAGATCTAAAGAGTACAATATTCTAAGGCATAGTCATGTCCCTATAACTTTTTGCAATGCTGATAGAAATGGGATGTCCAGTATGTTAAACACTAGCCATATGTGGTTATTTTAATTTAAATT
>NW_012151619.1:219607-221670 GCF_000956105.1 Propithecus coquereli | reverse complement strand
TAAGTCACCATGTTCCAAGGCATTAAGGCAAGAAAGGAAGATGTTTTCCTTTACTCTCAAGTTTATATCCTGCTTTATTTTTGAAACCCACCTTTCCATATTTTCTTTTGCCATTATTTTACTGACAATATATTTCAGAAGGTTTAATTTTCTTTTAGCAATAATTTTTACTTATGTTGATTTATAAAACAGAGCTTAGCTTTCAATCATACCATGAAGTATTTTATGTCTATAGATACTTGAAAGCCCAGTAATTTATTTTTCTCTGTTTTCTATGTGCTACTGCAAGCCTGGAGTTTGACCCATAACTTCAACTAAAGACCCCACTCACCTATCACTTTTCAAAATGTTTAACCAAACACTCTTAGCTAGTCAAAAGTCAGCGATAGGAGAGCCTCCTACTGTGCATCTTCTGTGTTGCGTGGTTCATTGACAGCTGGAGAGAAGGCTCTTGTTAAGCATATTTGATGTGCCCTGGTTTATGTCTCTTCTGTTTTACTGGAAAAGCCTTCAGCAGGTCACCGGCTGGGCTTTCACAGCTGAGCACTAAAGATGGGAAGTGTAAATGATGATTAAGTGCCTGCACTATTCTCAGATTTCCAGAGTTCCAGCCTCACAGGTGTTCGTATTGCAGCTGGAACTAAGGTCTCATTTTATCAGAAGTCAGGTATCTATTTTAATTGTGGAAAATATAAGAAATTGACTAAAATGCATAGATTTTATTGATTAGTGCTAATGTATAGAAAGTTGGGAAATTGAGCAAAATGTGTTAGAGATTATCTTCAGGAGCCAGTACAGCATAAAGGAAATTGGTGATATCTTGTCTGAGACAAATGAATAACATTAATTTATTTATAGTATGTTGAACAGTATAATGAAGACACCAAGATGGTGAAGGATATGAACATTTTGTTGGACTATTTAAACAACTGAGAATACTTCACTTGTAATAAACTTGTGATGGCTCTTTTCAAACACTTTGTGGAAAAGGGATACAATGTGTGTGTATGATTTCAGAGGGAAGATCAGGGATAGAGAGTGAAAATTAAAGGGCAGCAGATTTCAGTTAAAAGTAAGGAAGAACTTCCTCATCACTGGACCATACAAAAAGGAAGTTAGGGATGATAAACTCTCCATTATTGTAAGTATTCAAGCAGAAGTTAAGTAACCATTTTCTGTGGTGGTTGGAGTGGCAATTCCTACATTGAATATCATTATGTATTAAATGATATTTATGATCTTTTTGATGCTAATATTTAATGATTTTAACATCAAACGATATTTGGACATTTAAAGGGAATGTATTTTAGGCCAAATATTAATGTCTTTAGTTTAGTAAACCAGAGGGAGTACAGGTTTTGGAGTTCAAAAACCAAGAGTTAAATCCTGGTATCTACTTGTTGGTCATTTAGGTAAATCACTTAAATGCTATTACATAGCACCAATGGCAATGTTTAGCATATAAAAACATCAAAATAAAAATACCTGGCATTATTACTATCATCACATATGTTTAGATATTTCATGTGACTTTCAATGTACCAATATACATAGCATTTATCTCATGTTGCTGTTGTGCACGTGTGTGTGTGTGTATGTCTCAGGTTACAAAATCAACGCACACAAATCAGTAGCATTTCTATATACTAATAACAGTTAAACTGAGAGTCGAATCAAGGACTCAATACCATTTATAATAGCTAGGTAGAATCATCATTGTTAAAAAGTCCATAATGTCCAAAGTCATTTATAGATTCATCAAAATATCAATGTCATATTTCACAAATCTAGAAAAAATAACTCAAAGCTTCACTTAGAACCAAAAAAGAGTCCAAATAGCCAAATCAATCTTAAGCAAAAAGAACAAATTTGGAGGTATCACATTACCTGACTTCAAATTATACTACAAGGCTATAGTAACCCAAACAGCATAATATTGGTGTACAATAAAAGTAGAGGTATAGACCAATGGAACATCATAGTGAATCCAGAAATGAAACCACATACCTACAACCAACTAAATCTCCTAGACTGTTTCTTCCCATCTCTCTCCCCAGCATGTT
>NW_012151619.1:218001-218447 GCF_000956105.1 Propithecus coquereli | reverse complement strand
TGATGTAATCAGAGTTCTTAAAAGAGAGAAGCAAATGTGATAATGAAAGCAGAGAGTCAGAGGGTGTGATGTAGATTTAAAGATACTATTATGTTGGATTTAGAGATGGAGAAAGGGGTCATGAGCCAATGAATCCAGGCAGCTGCTAAAAAAAAGGCAAGGAAACTGATTCTCCCCTAGAACCTCCACGAAGGAACATCGCCCTGTTGACACTTGTTGATTTTAGCTTAGTGAAACCCATTTCAAACTTCTGATCTTTAGAAAAATATCATGAATTTGTGTTGTTTTAAGCCACTTAATTTGTGGTAATTTATTACAGCAGCAATAGCAAATTATACAAATGCTAACTAAACATTTGGTTGTGATCATTAGTACCTGCACATAAGTTTAGAAATGAGGCAAACTACACTTATGTTTCTGTGATGAAATTTGTCTTACGAAGAAAT
>NW_012151619.1:211236-212882 GCF_000956105.1 Propithecus coquereli | reverse complement strand
TACACTGCTTTTAGATTAAATGTGTGAAAATACTACCAATAATCAAGCAATTTAATTCTTTAAATATCCCTGAAAACTAGTAGAACTTGGATTAATTAAATGAAATCTACAACTCCATTTTATGATATTGGTCATTTGTATTGGGTTGAAGAACAAACTTTCAAAAGACTTCTGATCTTTTTAACTCTAAAATTATGAACAAATACATATGTAGATGATAAAAATATCACATATAAAGTATAATATGCATTTATCTTCAGAGATATAAATCTTTGCCAAAGATAACTTTTTCTGTCAGAGTTCTCGTTCCCCACTTGTCAATGCAAAATTGATTTGAAAGTAGATTTTCTCCTTTTATGTTCAAGGTTGTGATTTGGGGCAGTGTGATAATAAATTATTTAAAGTTATTCTCTCTCTACTCTTGCACCAAACAAATCTCCAAAGAAGTTGTCTGTCCCTAGTCAGCATCTCAGGAATGTAATGTTATTTTATCCCAGTGGGGATGAGGGTTTTTCACCTTTATTTATGGCTGGCATTTTTATGCTTTTGACTCACACAACCACTCTCTCACTATGAAACTATTCGTATTTCCTGAGAGGTTAAGATAATTTACTATTGTTGTACGTATTTTTCACTCACACTGATGCAAA
This sequence comes from Propithecus coquereli, assembly GCF_000956105.1. NCBI lineage: Eukaryota > Metazoa > Chordata > Mammalia > Primates > Indriidae > Propithecus > Propithecus coquereli. Next base: position 212,232 of record NW_012151619.1, on the reverse strand, counting down.
GAATTAGACACATGACTCCTGTTAGTGTCGATCCTAGTGATCCATAATGTAAAATTCAGGACTTTGCATAAAAAGCATCTGCTGCCTTTGATTCAAAACCTTAAAAGTGTTTGCATATGCCCATATCTTCAGGTGCTGGCTCACAGGCACAACACAAGTGGGAATTCAGAAATTTGGACAGAATATAGAACCAATCCATATACTTTTGATACCAAATGGTCATCTTCATCAAGAAGGATGTGAACCAGCTATTAAACCCACACATTTTAAACACTTTGTCAATTCTTCCTTCAAATTTATTATGTAGATCTAACGAAAACACTGAGAGTTTATAATAAATCAGCCGTTAGAGTATGTAGATTTGATCTAAATTGCTCATACCATTCAAAGCAATTTCTTCCTGACAACTCCACACATAATTTTTGTTAACATCACTTCAGTCATTGTGCATATACACAAAAGAAGTTACTGACACTTAAAACACCATCCCTGACCTGGGTACCTAATAAAACAACTTCCTCTGAAATGACTTGATACAGGCACCTCTTTGTAAAAACATAAGGCTCATCCTCCAGAGCGACCAACACAGCTTAAACTTTTCATGCCTTCGAGCTACTCTCCTTTCAAGTATCTTGAGGGAAGTGAGAGTGTAAGGGTCAAACATACATCTGAGTTTAATTACAGGACACTGTATTGGGATACCTCTGAGACCTTTTTCCTTCAAGTTACAGCATATGTTATGCTTAAAGGTGGAAAGGCTATTTTCTCCCTCCACATCACTGGAAAGCCAGGCCTCTTGCTGCATGTAGATGCTTTGATGTTTTCACTGGGGTTGGGGCTACTAAAGGAATTTATTTAAGAGAGGCTTTTGTTTTAGCATCATGATTTCTTTAAATAGCAAAATAATTGGTAAATGTCTGGCTCAGATGAAGTCTTTTAAAAAGAGACAAAAAGGGATGCCTATTTTTCCAATCTTTAAAATGGTAGTACAATCCT
>NW_012151619.1:208254-209256 GCF_000956105.1 Propithecus coquereli | reverse complement strand
CTTTCCCTCAAAATCAGACATTTATTTAAGGATCATTGGTTTCTTTATTGGACTATGGTAATAGAAACCAAGATTGGGCACTAGGTGAGGATTTGATCTTGGCGAGAAAATTTAGATATGTGTATAATGAAGTCTTGAGAAAACTGTAAGCTATCTCCTTTTCTGTTATTTACATTGAAGGAAACTATTCTAGTCCACCTCTAGTTGAAAAATGATACAGCCATTTTCAAACATCAGAAATGATATTCTCTGTTGCAATAAACATATTTGATATTCTCAAGGTGAAGAAGAACATTTTCTGACATCACATTTGTGCAAGTTAACAAACTCTTGACCATTTTAGCCTTTAATCATGACTTTTTCGTTTTTTTCTCACTATAGAAATGAATCTTGCTGATGGAACTTCCTGATTTATGTGAGGAAAAGCAAAAATTAATTTTAAGAATGCTGCATGAGTGATGATCCTAAATCAAAAATACTTTGGAATTTTGAATAATCAGACAATTACTAAGAAACTGCAAATCATTTTAGGGTATGTTATAAATATTTCATCATTTAAAGTTCCCATTTCCATATTTATGTTTTTTAGAGAGATAAATTGCCACCAACATCGCCATCATTATCAATCCTGCAGAGAAATTCTACAGAGAAGCTAAAAAACTTCTCATTCACTGTTCAGCAATGCAGGAAGACAGGAAAAGAATTATGTAGAGATGAACTCATCTATTATGAACTGAATGTTTGTGTCCCACCCAAATTCATATATTGAAATACTAACCCCCAATATTATGGTATCAGAATATGAGGTAATTGGGAGGTAATTAGATCTTGAGGATGAAGCCTTCATGAATAGAATTAGTACCCTTATCAATGAGCCCCATAGAGCTCTCTAGCCCTCCTTCTACTATGGGAGGACAGAAAGAGAAGTTGGCAGTTTGCAACCTGGAAGAGGGCCCTCACCAGAACTCAACCATGCTGGCACTCTGATCTCAAAATTTCAGC
>NW_012151619.1:196473-197797 GCF_000956105.1 Propithecus coquereli | reverse complement strand
ATGAGAAATTTAAAAAATGTATCCTACATATTTAAAAATAATGAAACTTTATATGACAAAACTATAAATCAATGTAAACACTGATGAGATTTTTCTAGAGAACAAACACAAACAACAAGATATACACCTGCTTTTCTCTTTGCCCACTGCAAGTAAAAATTATCTAATCATTTTGGCCAGTAATGATGACAGTAAAGGCCAAGCTGTCTGCTCAAATAATGAGCAATTTTTCCAGATTTAGCATTTTCTATAAAGTCATAATACTTTAATAGCTGTGAAATGTCACTGCTGAAAAATCATCTAGAATACCTGTTCAGCAGATAATTTTTAAAGCAAGCCAAATCAATTAGAGCAGAGTAAATCAAATTATTATTACCTTTAGTTTTAAACATAAATGAAGTATGTATTTTCCCTTAATATGACTTGTCTTTCATTAGCAAAGAAGTTTAAACTCTCAAAAAATCCTTTTAAATAGAAATCAGGATGCACAATCAAAATTATAACGCTCTTGAGGGAAAGTTAAGCCTTTTATTTTTATTGATTCTTAATATGTAGGAATGATTTCACATCTTATACACGGATCCTCAGAAAAAGAGATATGTCAAGGTGAATTCCATCCCATCTCAAGCAATCCAACTCACAACATGTACATGCCAACTCAGACAAATGCAGAGTAGAACTTACAATGGGTTTGAAGGAAGTAATTTCTCTGGTGAGTAGTCAACAATCTTTCATTCGAGAAATGAACCCCCTATTTAAATTGATTGATTAAAGAAGAGGCCAAAAATTCAAACTGCTATTTTTTTTAAAAAAAACACAAGTGTCCTTATTCTATCCGAACCCATTCTAGTACCACCTTTTTTTATCCTCCCTTTCTATAATCCCATCTAGTGGATATTACTTTTTCTCACTTGTTAACATTAAAGTTCATCCAAAAGAATGTATCCAGACATCAGCACAAAACTATTAAGAGGCTGAAATATTGTTAATTCACAACTGCTTATAAATAGCCCAGGTTAAAAGAAAATACAGAAATAGAAAGCACCTCACCACCAATAATTTTCTTTGGCCTATTAAATCTAAGAGGCATGTACAAATGTGATTATAAGTTCCACATAATTAATATTTTTTGTCAATTATTGCTAGTATGTTTGATATGATTAGAGGATGTAGCCTCTAATTTCTTAAATTTAATCAACATTTTGAAAATAAAATTGTATTTACAATCAGATACATTATTTTTTATAAATATCTACAAACAAATGCTATATTTGAGGGATGAAAATTTACATTTCTATTTAATTGAGTTTGTTGATTATTCAGT
>NW_012151619.1:193840-196423 GCF_000956105.1 Propithecus coquereli | reverse complement strand
TCTTTTTTTTTTTTTTTTTTTTTGGAACAGCTGGCTACAGTTGAGTTCCTTCTAAATTACAAATAACTTTTGACTACTAAGGCTCTGGGGAAAAGCTAGGATGGAAGCTGCACTGAAAACATATTTGCTTCAGTAGTGACAGTCACGCAAAGCCAGAATAGGAGGTGGGAGACAAGGCATTACTTGCTGGTGACAACAGCTGTTAAGCAGAGGCAACACCGTGAGGGAACAGAGGTCAAACTTTATGGGAAAATGTTAACACATTAAATTCCAGTTTAACCTTAGGCACTGAAATGTCTTATACCCTGAAAGGTATGGTATTTACTTCCCAATAATTGCCATCAAAAAGCATGTTAAATAGCCATGTGATATACATTAGAGAATTTCATGTTTTTGAATTGCATTTTTGCTCACCTAAATATGGTAAAAGATCATGCAACTGTACTTTTGTTCTATAAATTTATTTATGGCCTACCCTTAATAAATATACCAAATGTATTGCATTATGACAAGCTCATGTGTTTAATAATGAAAAAGCCTCCCAACAATCTCTCAATGATTTCAATCTGATTGCTTGCTATAAGAATGTTTTCCAGCATCTTCAGTTGTGATCCATATGTATAAAGTGAGGATATAGAATTCATCTAAATAACACCACAATGCATGTCTATATCAATTTTAGTTCTGTTGGATGGATTTCTAGACTTGCTAACAGATCTTAACAAAATTATGCCCAAACAAAATAAATATACTTTCCATCTCCAATTATAACCTTAAAAGCTTATGTTAAGTCTAAATAAACTGATGTATAACTTGTACTGTTACAAATTAAATAGAAATTCTTAGCAGGAAAAAACTATCCAAAATAACCCATCTTTTTTCAACCTCTGTGATTAAGACAGCAATATAAATTTTGGACACATATATTCTTAGGCATTTTGAGATTTTTAAATATAAATTAACTGTAAAGAATCATGTAACTGCTCTTCAAAGCTGTCCTTGAGCTCAGCATAATCATTTTATATGTTAGCTAAGAATTTATGCTTGGGTGAGCCTTTAGTAACAGTTTTTCATTGGCCTGTTTTTTTCTGGTTCCATATTAAATAATAATTACATATTAAATAATCATAATTCCATGTTCATTTTTTCATGCACTTTCAATACACTATGTTTAAGTAAATAGTATTATTTTTAACACTGTAATGGCTGGTAAGAATTTTTATAACCATGTTCCTTAATATTACACATCCAAAAAAATTCAGTGTTCTGATTTAGTTTTATTAAGTCAGAATCCATAAGTCAGAAAGAAATAGCTATTTAGATGTCTTACAGTTCCAAGGTAAACTCTATAGTTATATACATGGTTCTAGCACCAGTTTTAACTATTACTTCTATTCTTTCATAGGGAAAACATTTTGAGCATGTTAAATTTATTTTCAGGATGTACATCAGTAAGAAGTTGGAATGTGACTTTTTAGTGCTCATCCCCCTGTAGAAACATCAATTTGAACAAATAGCTATGAACGAAAATACCTTCACAAGAGCGAAGGAAACCAGGTGAGAGATTATAACATCTGGTTATAGCACAGAAATAATAAAAAAAACACATGGAAGAGGGTAGAAGGAACAGTTTTACATTATCTTCATCACACCTTTTCAACCCCAGGAAGCACAGCATGGAGAGAGATACCCTCCACTTGACAGAAGAAGAAAGAAAGGAGCACTGGACTTTGCCTTACACTCTAAAAATTGGTGTTCCCCAGTAAAACCTAGTGCCAGGAAGGTCCCCAAAGCTCAAAACTTTAAGCCAGTACCTGCACTTTGAGCCCCCAAGCCTGCTTTGGCACAAGGTGGGATTCTGCAGCCCCTGACTCCAGCACTAGAGCCCCTGGAGCCCCTGGCTCCAAACTGGTCTCTGTGGTCCCAATCTACAGAGAAACCAAGGTCCAGACTGGCTCCAGAATACCCAGGGGCCAGGCTCATCCCAATAGACTCAGGTTCTAGGCCAGCCTAATCAGACTGAGGTTCCAGGGCCATCCCTAAAGATCCGGGTCCCAGGAAAGTCCCTTTGGACCCAGGCTCACACTGGTAGACTCAGTCTCCAAGACTATCCCATCACCAGGCCAGTCCTATGGACTCAGGATCCATACCCATCCCAGAACTTGTCTAGACCCTGCAGACTTGGGCCCTAGGTTCAGCCCAAAATCAGGTCAGGCCCCATGAGGCCAGGCTTCAGGCTGCCTTCCACAGATATAGGCTCCATGTCTGCCCTCATGACCCCAGGCCTATGAAAACCCACATGAACCCCCTCAATCACGTGCACACCAGTGGATTTAGGCTATATATTCAACTCTGTAGACAAAAGCTCCAGTCCGAACCACTTTCTGATTCAGGTACCAAGCCAGCCTCCTTGAGAACTTTTGAAGCAAGTTCATCATAGACCACACAAGACAGCCCGCTCAGAATCTCTACAAAGGCTGACTAGTGAAGGACTTTCTGAAACAAAGTCAGTCTGAAAATACGGGAATAAATCTCTACTTCTTTAAATGCACAGAAATCAACATAATGCAACAACATGGAAAA
>NW_012151619.1:187218-189720 GCF_000956105.1 Propithecus coquereli | reverse complement strand
CAAGCAAAGCATTATTTGCTGCTTTTAAATTTGCAAGGTAATTGAATTCAGTTTCCACTTCAGGGCACTAAGGTGGGTCTATGTTTAAATCCTTCATGCCAAAGGGAAAATGGTAATTAAAATATTTTGAAAATTATGGAGGTGAGAGAAGAAAACCAAAAATAAAACCCTGACTCTAACTGCCTCTATTGTATATTGAAGCTGCATAAGAAAACATCAAATGCTATTCTCAAAGGGATGAAGTTTTATGTATGCCTAAATTTATATTTTGCCCGTATATGGAAAATAAATAATGCCAAGTTTTTTTCAACTCAACTTTAGTTCTCAGTAGATTTTGGACCACTCTCATAAACAATCTAGCATCCTGGAGAGACTAAACACAAGAATTTGCTCATATCTACATTGCCTCATCCATAGTCCATGTAATTTTTATTATGGTTTTTGACAACCCTCTTGGGAACAGAAGATAATTTTACCAGGTATAACTGTTACTCACATCAGGATTGGCTAGTTTTCTAAACTCAGTGGGGGTGGGCCAGTGCTGTAGTAATCTTTATGTCCTATCAATCTTTGACTCTTAAATAGTAAGGCTCAAAAGAGATCTGGAGTTGAACAAACATAACTTATGAGTTCCTGAAGGAACCACACTTGCTTGAGTTAGAGACAGCCAAGGCTGCTACCAAAGGAATTGCAATGTACATAAAATGAGACTCCGATTAGTGGGTTACAGTTCATTGTAGACTGAATTATGTCCTCCCAAAAATTCATATTTATAACACCCAGTATGTCAGAATGTGGCCATAGAGGGTCTTTACAGTTATGAGTAAATTAAAATGAGATCATGAAAGTAGGCCATAATCCAACATGACTGTTATCCTTAAAAGAGGAGGAATTTGGACACAGACATGTACACAGGAAAGACAAAGTGAAGAAACAGGCAGAAGACCCCTAAGTACAAGCCAAGCAGAGATAAAATTCAGTCCATAGCACATAGCCTTCACTGAAGGGGGCAGGGGTGGTGGCAAAATCATTTTTCTTTAATACCTACATGTACCTTCCCAGCAATATTATTGTCAAGTTAGGTTCTCCATTTCTTGTCTTTTTTGCTATTTTCTCAATTGTTTCAGAAATTGGGTAGGGAAGGGGGTGCTATTTATTGGGCCTTTTAAGGACTCCAAAAACAACAACTTAATTGTGGATTAGACTAATCCCTTAGCTCTGCTTTTATGTTAATGAAAGTTTGTGTAATAATGACAAATTCTGCTTTTATTCAATCTGCCAGAACCGATTCTTTTTCTACTTGTCCACTTCCCTCAGATACTGTCCAGTTCCCTAAGACATTAAGGAGGGCTTGGGAAACATCAGATTCAAGGATATTGCCCTGATTAACCATGCCCTAGAGTTATTTTCACTTCCAAGACTTTCTTATGATGTGTAGTGTACCAGGAACAGAAGAACAAACCACATTTGGAATTGTTAAACTATTTTGCAAAATATTTTTCAAATTTTTAAAAACCAAAATACATTCTCGTAAACACTTTTGCCATTAAAGCAGTGTGTGTCGTAAGGAAAATTCTTTCCATATGGTTCTGATTCGTTTACACTTAACTCATCAAAAAGTTGTTTGGAAAAAAAATACTTGATTGCCTAGGAAATTGTTTTGATCTTTTTATTTTAAAAACAGAATAAGTCATCGAAAATAAACAAAATCCAAAGTGGACAGTTGATGTCTGAATTCTATTCTGTTGTTGTTCTAAGCTTCAGTGTTCTACACTTAACGCATTCACATTACCATTTCAAGATGAAAAAAAATCACTAAAGTATTTATAAATGTATATTGCTCTCTAGAAAAATATTAAGATGGAGTTGTTGTCCCACATATCTCTAATAAGTCCATTCTGAAAATATAGCTAAGTTAAAATACAATATAATAAACATCACTAAAACCAAGTCTGGTTCAGATAAATACATTGTTAAAACATAATTCAAAGACTATTAGAATAAAAACACTGATACCACCAGATTCTATAGAGATTCAGAGGTGAAAACAGTAATTTAATCCAAAATTATATTTATTTTATACTTGAGACTGAACTCAGGTTTACTAGCGATGAATAGAGAATGTCCTGTACTTAACTCTCTTGAACAACTTATAACTTAGGAATGTGAATGTTATTGAATCATAAATCTATCTTACAAATAATCTTTGAAAGATAATCAAAATTGTGACATTAAAATATCCAAAATTATGATTTTAACACATTTTTAACACATATAGGCCACATTTCAGCTTTACTATCTTGTAAGTTATCACAGAAATGCATATCATCACTATAATATTTAATGGAAGGTTCAAATTAGAATGAGTTGTTGGAACATGCTTTAATATTTAATTGTAATTAAATAAGCCCAAGAGTATATAGTATCCAACTTTTATATATAAATTGAATCAATTTAGATATCAATTATATGTAAATGGAAACAATTTGCAATATTCAGATA
>NW_012151619.1:171310-173063 GCF_000956105.1 Propithecus coquereli | reverse complement strand
AATCCACTGTTTCTGTTCATCTTTCTTTTTCTTCTGCATTTCTTAAATTTATCTAAATATATTTTTTAACTTTTAAAAAAACTCTCTTCCCTAATTCATTCAGTAGCAGGTTCATGTCTTTTTTTCCCTCCTCACTCCTCCCTTTGCCTTATATGTCTTTCATACCTTATTCCTGTCTAGTATGTTTATTTCCTCCAATGAAACATAATTTTACTTTCCCATTTCTATTTGTTCCACTTCTTAGGGGAACAGGAAACAGGTAGTAAAGATTCATACACTATATATTTTAGTAATCTATTGCATGTTTACAAAGATTTTTCCCCCAAAGCCATTGCTTTTTCAACTCATTACATTCTTTAAGGAAGTCAATTATCTTCCTTAAATAACATTGACATAATTTTGCTACTATGAATTGGCAAATAATATTCCAGTGAACATATCAACTGTTCCATAATAAAAATCAGAGTTCAAGCTCACAATGCTAATTTATATCATGGTAAGTTAGTTCACCTAGTTATCTGGGGTACATTTCAAAGACTTCATCTTGACAGGCCCTTCAGGAAAAATGTAGCTCCACTAAGATCACCACAGAAATTCATGTACTCTATAGTCAATTGTGAAAACAGGGAAATATACATATATATACATATATATATATATTTTTTTTTTCCTTGAGATAGTCTCACTCTGTTGCCCTCAGTAGAGGACTGTGGCATCAGCCTACCTCACAGCAACCTCAAATTCCTGGGCTCAAGTGATCCTCCTGCCTCAGCCTCCTGAGTAGCTGGGACTACAGGTGTACAACATGAGGCCCGGCTAATTTTCCTATTTTTAGTAGAGACAGGGTCTTGCTCTTGCACAGGCTGGTCTCAAACTCCTAAGCTCAAGCCATCCTCCCTCTTCGGCCTCCCAGAATGCTAGGATTACAGGCGTGAGCCACCGCGCCTGGCAGGGAAATATTTCTTGAATTTTTCAATATAAAATTGACAATGTGTTTTTTTGTTTATCTTGAATTTTTTACTCTGGCTTCTTCAACTTACATCCCCTAGTGCCCGACCTACAGGCTCAGAGCCTCCCGATTTCTCCTATAGTCTCTGACAGAAGTAAAATATATTAAAATTGCCTCCAACTTGTTGGCATCCACCTTCCCCTACCATGATTTCTGTAATGTCTCCACCCCAATTTTCTTTGGAATTCAGTGAGCCCTACATGATTGCACAGTCCTTAAATAGACCTTGAATACATTCCACATTTGCCCAATCCCCAGGATTGAGTTTCTGCTTCCATTTTCTTTCCATTTTACCACCTATTGCATTAGCACCCCTCTTCCCATAGACCTAGAATCTTTCCCTGATATCCCACCAATATTTGAATCCTTAGTGCCTGTTTGACTTTGGTCAGTTTCTTTTTTCTTTCTTTCTTCCTTCCCTTCCTTCCTTTCCTTTATTCCTTCCCTTCCTTCCTTCTTCCCTTTCCTCCTCCCTTTCCTTCCTTTTTCTTTTACTTTCTTTCTTTTTTCTGAAATAGAAATGGCTGCTAAGAAAATTCCATCCTGCTAGATTTCTGCATCTTTACTTTGACCCATTAATTGATGAACCTAAATTCCTGAGGCTCCATCATGCTTTGAACTATGACAGAAATTATTTCTACAATGCTCTTTTGTTGTACGCACTGGAGTTAGGCAAAATTATTTTAGTGCCAGAGGTAAATCTGAAGTCCTTTCATAAATATAATTTTGATTCTACCCACCACC
>NW_012151619.1:169242-171260 GCF_000956105.1 Propithecus coquereli | reverse complement strand
GTTTTAAATTTGTCCCACAGTTCTTGGATGCTCTATTTTGTTTCTATTGCTCATTCTTTTTCCTTTTTGCATTTTAGTTTTGGAGGTTGCTATTGACCTAACCTCAAGTTCATTGCTTCTTTTCTCAGCCTGTTGAGTCTACTGATGGGCCCATCCGAGGCATTCTTCATTTCTGTTAGAGTGTTTTTGATTTTTATTAATAGTATTTCATTTGATTCTTAGTTTCCATTTGCTTGTATTACCAGTATGTTCTTGCATATTGTCTAGTTTTCATTAGAAGCCTTAAAATATTAATCAAATCAATCCCAATCAATCAATTCCAACATCTATATCACATCTGTGTCTGCTATTCATGCTTACTCTGTTGCTCAGACTGTGTTACTGTCTTTTCCTATGCCTTGTAATTTGTTATTGGAAACCCTACGGGATATAGTACACAATAAGAACTAAAGTAAACAGGACTTTAGCGTGAGATTTTTGTTAATCTGCCTAAGATTCACGCTGTATTTAATGCCTGTTGTAGCTGTAGGTACCAGAGGCTTCAAGTTTCTCTAGTGTGCTTGTTTCTGTCTCCCCTTCTGTTTTGGGGTTTCCCTAAGTAGTGGTTCTCCTCAGAGAACAACTCTATTTTATAGGTCTTTCAACTGTAATCCTCTGTTATTATACCAGTGCCCTGTGGTGTGCTGGTAAGGTGTCAAAGATGAAAATGTTCTATAACCTTATGATTAAATCTCAATCTTTTGGTAGGTCTGTGTCCTTGGACTGAGATGTTCACAGGCATTTTCAAGACTCTCCCTACCTCCTTAGGTCAAAAAGGAAATCTAGCTGGGTCTGAAGTTGGAGAAATGTCCTTTCTCCAGGTGGGATAATGCTCTGATAAAGTCCCTTGCAGGGTAAGCCTTGTTTGCAGAGAATTCTTGGGCCTGTTTCACAGATGATTACTTTTCCTCTTCTGGCAGAGCCAAGAGGAGCTCTTTGCTGGCTCTTCACTATGAGAAACTAGTGGGGTTCCTGAAGGTAAAATCCACGAAGGTGTTTTCCCCCTCTTCAGACTACAAGTCCAGATGTTTCTCACTGTCAACCTTATCCACTCTCAGCTTCTAGGACATCATCGAAATTGCAGTTTCTATGTTCCTACCCATTGGTAGCTCGAGCGGTTTCTGCTTCAAGTAAGCAGGCTCTGGCTGTGACTCTGTATTAACCTGTCTCTTCAGATTTTGGAGCGGCAGTTTGCCCTGCAAACACTTCCGAGAGGTCCAAGAAAAACCACTAATTTTCAGTTTGTTCAGCTTTTTTATTGTTATAAGGATAGGACTGACCACTTCCAAGCTTTTTATATTTTTGAATTAAAACTAGAACTCATTTATTTTTAATGACAGATTAATTGATCAAGTTGTTCATAATTGATCCAATTTTGTGAATCTGAGTCTGCTTGGTTAGATTAATTTATTTAGTTGTTCTTCGAAATCTAAGCATTTTGAAAACATTAAAATCAGAGTAAGAATCATTTCCTAACTGCTTCTAAGTTCCAGAGGTGTAAAACAGGAGTGTGCTATTGTACACTTGCTTTGACCTTGCAAATACAATCATGCACTGTGTGAGGAGTTTCAGTCAAGGACAGACTATGTGCACAATGGTGGTCACATAAGATTATAATGCTGTATTTTCAGGGCAGCTTTTCTATGTTTAGCTGTGTTTAGATACACAAATGCTCTTGTGTTACAATTGCCTGCAGTAATCAGTACAGTAATATGCTGTACAGGTTTGTGGCCTGGGAACAATACAATAGGCTATACCATGTATACCATATAGTCTAGGTGCGTAGTGGGCTATACCATCTAGATTTGTTTAAGTACACTCTATGAAGTTTGCACTACAATGAAATCTCCTAATGGATGCATTTCTCAGAACATATAGCCATCATTAAGTGACATATGACTGTATATAAAAATACCTTGAATAATGTTCATATAATCTAGATAAATATCCTACAGCTCTGCAAGTGGAAAACATAACAA
>NW_012151619.1:168180-169192 GCF_000956105.1 Propithecus coquereli | reverse complement strand
AAACAAATATTTCATTAAATGTTCACATGAAGAAATAAGAAAAAAAATAAATGAATTACAATAGACACAGTTAAGGTCAGTAATATCAAGTGCTGTCATACTTTTGCACAATAGGTTATAGTTATAACAAATTTAAACCTAAATCAAACATGTCAGATAAATAACATAGAATCTACCTCTCATCAGCTGTGTGGCTCTTGGCTTGGTATTTTGTTAAAATAAACATAAGTGGCATGTGAAATTCATGTCTTCACCATGATATTTTTTTACCATCCTCATTCTAAAAACAATCACGTCATCACTGGTCATACAGACCATTAGACCTTACATTTTTAAAATATGATATTCATTCTTAATATGAGTACACTGGATTCATGATAGGTTATGAAAACTTTTATAATAGAAAGTAAAAAAAATGAAGTTAGTTACTATGAGAGTAATAAAATAATAGACATAGACATAGAAGTAACAGAATCTACATAAGAGGTATAACATCACATCTGAATAATATTCCATTGTGTGGATGTAAAACAATTTGTTTATGCATTCACTTATTGAAAAGATGTCTTGGTTCCTTCCAGTATTTTGACGATTATGAATAATTCTGCTATAAATATTCATGTATAGGGTTTTTTGTGTGTGGACATGAGATTTCAACTCATTTGGGTAAATGCCCAAGGAATGCAATTGATGGATCATAGGGTAAGAGTATGTTTAGCTTTGTAAGAAATTGCCAAACTGTCTTCCAAAGTGAATGAGCCATTTCGTATTCCCACTCCAATGAGATTTCCTAATGCTCTGCATCCTCCCCAGAATTTAGTATTGTCAGCTTTTTGGGTTTTAGTCATTCTAATAGGTGTGTGTTTGTATCTTATTATTGTTTTAATTTGATATGTAGTCTGCTTTGTCTAAAATTAATATAACTACTCCAGCTTTTGACTTATGTTATCATATTTCTCTATTCTTTTATTTTTTCACTTACATTTCCAGCAAGTGGGTCTCTTGTAGAATA
>NW_012151619.1:163742-165596 GCF_000956105.1 Propithecus coquereli | reverse complement strand
GGATTAAAGTATATCTTGGTTTCTCTAACACAAGATTTCTATAAAATAAGTTTCATTCTGAAGGATTTGTTAATCAAGGTGTCATTGATTGATTACCTCTGAGGAAATCTCATCAACAGGTGTGTAACAAACTTTGATGATGCAAGACAAACTATTTCTCTCCTGAAAAGGTCTATATTTTTAAATTTCTCAACTACTCTAAAACACCTTGATATTTTTTCTTGATTTTAAGATTGAAAAAAATTGATTCACTCCCTGTGTATTCCCATGGCACTTTGCACTATGAAGTACTTACTTTAGCCATATTGTAATTTCTAATTGCTGACTAATATTTCCCTTGCAAAAGTGGAAATTCTGTTTTATTCATCCCTGCCTTCTCTAAATCTATTTTTTGGCTTTACTGAGGTATAACTGAAAAATTATGTATATTTAAGGTGTACAATGTGATGATTTGTTACATTTATGTATTGTGGAATTATTGTCACAATCAAGTTAGTTAACACATACATCACCTTACATAGTTACCTTTTTGTGTGTGGTGAGAACATTTAGCAAGTTTCAAGTACACAATACAGTATTATTAACTGTTTTCCGCATAGTGTAGATTAGATCCACAGAACTTAATCACCTTGTAAGTAAAAGTTTGTACTCTTTGACCAACATCTCCCCATTTACCCCAACTCACCAGCTCCTGACAATCACCATTCCACTGTTTCTATGAGTTTGACATTTTTAAATTCCACATAGAAGTGAGATCACACAGTATTTGAATTTCTCTGACTTATTTCATTTAGCATAATGCCCTCTAGGTTCATCTATGTTGTCACAAATTGCAGGATTTCCTTCATTTTTGTGGCTGAATAATATTCCACTGTGTATGTATACATATACAAACACCACATATACACATACATATACCACATTTTCTTTATTCATTTATCATTGATGGATATTTAGGTTGTTTCCATGTATTGGCTATTGTGAATAATGCTACAATGAACACAGGAGTGCAGATATATCTTTGAGATATTGATTTCATAACCTTTCAGGTACATACTCAGAAATAAGATTGGTGGATCATGTAGCAGTTCTATTTTGATTTTTTAAGGAACCTCAATATTGTTTTTCATAATGGCTGTACAAGTTTACATACCCACCAATAGTGAACAAGGTTTTGCTTTTCTCCACATTCTTACCAACAGTCACTAACTTTTGTTTTTGTGATAATAGCCATCCTAATAAGTGTGAGGTGATACCTTGTGGTTTTCATTTCAGCATCTAACTTAAACGACAAAAAACACTAGGAGAAGCTAAGGAAATACACAAAAAGGAATACTGCAAATTTTTTAAAAATCTAAAATAAAAATAAAATGATAAGCTTGAATCATAATAGTAAATATGAGTAGACTTAGTACATTATTGAAAAAGTAAGAAAGCAAAATTAAGGATAAAAATCTTATTAGACAAAGTATAACTGAGACCCCAAAGCATTACGTGTGACTATGAAAACTTTACATGCTGAAGGGCAGGATTCACAATGAAGACATAATAGGAGGTCTGTGCACTGAAAACACGGCCACCAATTTTGTAGAGCAGAAACAACAGAAAATGCATAAAGAAGTGGAAGCACACTAAAAATAGAGACTTGACACATAACATCACTTGCAGTCCAATTCACATCGACTGGATAAAAGTTGAGTAAGTACACAGAAGTCTTAAAGGCATACTCAGTAGAGAAACATAAACTACCCTATTCATGAAAAATGGACTTTATTCTCAACTACACGTGAAACACTTCACAAAAACTAACAATATGTATTAGGAAACCCCAAAAATTCCATGAAGTAAAACTAA
>NW_012151619.1:158940-161569 GCF_000956105.1 Propithecus coquereli | reverse complement strand
ATTTTGAAAATTTAAGTGTTTTTCTTTTTTAATTCTATTCTTAAGAAGTTCAGAGATGTACTAATTTATTTTAAAAGTAAAAAGTTGAGTTGAAAAACATTGTAAAATATATACAGGTATGTTAACCTGTCAGTGAAGCCAATCTAACAAATGTTTGTGTCAACTCAGTCTTCCTTTAACCCTAAAATATTTTTTGTACAGGCTGTATTTCTGCTACTCATCATATGCACACACACACACATGCTATTGTTTTCACTTTCTTACTTGTATGTCATTATATCAATTTTATGTGGAGAAAGGCTGAAAGCTTTACAGTAGCTTCCCTTGCCATATGAAATCAGGAAATTAAGTGAAAGTTTTTAATTGTAGAAAACTATTAAATTTCTTACATCACAACTTAGCCATTTTCCCTAACAACAAGCATAAATGACCTACCTCCTTAATGAAAATTAATTGCTATTTCGCCTTAACAACTACATTGTGATCGATCAAGTTTAAAGAACCTGCAAGGGTCATTTGCTATAATTCTATTGCAATCCATTAAATCTGCAACACATGATAACCTTTAACTTATTCACATATTATGTAATTCTAATGGCAGCTCTAGATGTCACTGTTTATACAAAAAGTGATACATCAAATTGCCTCTTTTTCTTAGCTCAATTAAAGTGGTTTGTCTCTCGTGATATGAGACATTTCCAATTCTACCATAGTACCTTCATAGCTAAAACATTTACATTAAATTTTTTGTTCAAACTACCAACAATGATTGAGAAAAATTAGTGTATGTGTGCTGTCTAGATAGTAGTAAATTAAAAAGTAGTTAAATGTGATAATGGTTTTTCATAATAAAAATGTTTCCCTTAAAATACATTATTTACTTCAAACAATGAGATATGAATTTAAACCCATCAGAAACGCAAACATTCAAAAAGATGGGAAATACCGTTAGAAAGAATGTGAAGAGATGGAGACTATTGTGTACTGTGGGTGGCAGTCTGAACAGTAGAGCCAGTCCAGAAAGCCCTCTATTTCCAGCAGCTCTGGGTAGAATTAAGTATGGGGTATGACCTATGACCCAATGGCTTTACTTCTCAATCTATATCCCAGAAAATTCTTACAGAATCCATACGAAGTGACAGGTACAAAAAATGGTTACTGAGCCACTGTTTGTATCCGCAGGAAGTTTGGAGGCCACTCGTGTTCATCACTAGAATGTATAAGCAAAGGACTAAGAAAAATGAATGAAGTAGGAGACTGGAATGCAAAACATAAAACTATGTATAATACTATATAAGAATATTTTCTATCAATTTATTTGTCACAAAATATATTACAACTTTTTTATTGCCCTTATGTTTGGGTAAAGCTAGTTAAACTGAGGAAAACTACCAAAATGGGTGTTTTTCATATTGCATTCTGTTTTACTCATTTTGAGACTTTTCATTGTCTCAAATACTTCCTGTGCTTTCTCATCTGAAAGAATTGGTTGATTTTTTTCTTTCCCTTTCAATTGGTGTGTATTCTTTTTCTTCTCTCTCAATATGCAAATGTATTTATTCAGAACATCAAGGTCAAGACCGACACACCATCACTTCCCTGATTCTAGCCCTGTTGACATTTCTTTCCTTTGATCTTCTGTGGCACTACTAGACTATTTAACACCTGACATAACTCTTAGTACAAAAGCCGGCTTTATATCATTACCTCTTCAGTCATCTACAAGACTTCCAATGAGTAGGACTAGATCTAATGTCTGTGCTCCTTACTTTTGGCATATGGCTGAACACATTATGAACAATTAAGAAATGCCTTTCCATTCACCAACAAATATGTTTCAGCCAGGCACTGTTCTATATGCTATAGATATTTTGGTTAATAAAACAAAATTTCTTTCCTCTTGAACTTGTATTCAGAGGCAAGGAGAGAGAAAATAGGTTCTAGCCATGCATTAATATTTTATCGGAAATTCTTTAATAGATATAAAGAGCAGCCAATGACAATTGTAATCTATGTTTGGACAGGGAAGTGATAGAGAAGATAAAGACAACATACTAAAGGGAAGATTTAGCTTGGGAATTGTGCCAGGATAAGGTCAAGAAATTGAAGAAGAGGCATGGACTTTTCTTCTTCCCTAACAGCTCCAGTAAACAGGCTCCTGGAAAACTGAGGGAGCCATAGCTTTCTGAATCCCCAACCCTGACATCTCCCATCCCCTCATCAATGCCTAAAATTCCTTTATCATGGACACTAAGTCTTTTAGAAGTAAAACATTAAAAGCTAAAATCTATTTGATGCTTTTCATTGAAAAAAAAATTCACTTGAAGTATAAAGGACCAATCATTCAATTCTCAAGTGTAATAGCAATGATGACCTTGTATGTTTCAAACCAAGGTACCTTTAGGCAAATGGGCAGGACGACATGGATAAATCAAGACCCTTTTTCCAGGCAAATTGAGATACAGTATCATCTAAAATAGCTAACAGTTACTTTCTTGCTGTGTTACTTGCAAGAAAATAAAAACTATATCCTGACTCAGAATGAAGTCAGGTTCTCTACTGCATCCAGAAATGATATAGATATAGAGAAAATCAAGTGTACATTGAGACGTACATTTGTGACAGTTCT
>NW_012151619.1:147391-149255 GCF_000956105.1 Propithecus coquereli | reverse complement strand
ATATTACTGTTGCATAAATAAATGTTTGAACGTAATAGAAATAAAAAATATCTAATATCTATTCAGTGCTGTCTCATGGCCACTAAGTTTAAGAGCCTTACATATATTATCTCATTATTAACTTCAGGATGTCAGTATGAAATGCATACTATTATCTGTGTTTATACAGGAAGAAACTGGACTATAAAGGAAACAAAATATTACTAAAATCTTCAGTGTCTAAACAATTGCTCACAAATCACAGTTAATAAGTATGAACAATCCTAGTTATAAGTTAGGGTCTGGAGAACTCTAGATCCAAACTCAAAATATTCTGCCTCTAGCAATGCAACAAAATGACAGAGTATAGATCTATATAAAGTTTATCATATGCTGTTAAATGCCAATAAAAATAACATTTCATATAAATCAAAATAATATGTATTTATATAGCATACACTGTAATATCCATATATATGCATATATAAGTTATAGATACCCTTACCTTATTTATATGCATTCTTATAGGCATATTTAAAGTTCTGCCTCTCTCTACTGATTTTTAGATACTAAGATTATACCAGATGTTTATTTATCCCACATAAATTCAAGTTATAAAATAAAAGCCTAATATTTGAAATATTTATACTAGCAAAACCAAAACATACTTGAAAGAAATTATACCATAATTTATGATATAAATGAATTTTATATATTTGACATGACATATATTCAGTATATGTATACATACACATACATGCCTTAGTAACATGAATGGTAAAATAAATATATCAAAACCTTATCATCAAGTGAGTCTGCAGAAACTGGCAAGTAGTGTGAAATATATAGTCCTTCAAAATGTAAATTATATTTTTAAAAAAGGCAGCGTAGTTTTTTGTTTTGTTTTAAATTCTCAACTAAAAAACAGGCAAAAGGTATAAACCCCTAATTGGATTCGGCTTATAGAAGCTCTCAAGCTTTAGCAGGTTTAAAATCACTTTGAGGGCTTGTTAAACTAAAGATTACTGGACCCCATCCCTAAAGTTTCTTATTCAGTTAGTCTGGATTGAGTCTGAGAGTTTGCGTGCCTCACTAGTTCCCAGGTGATGCTAATGTTGGTTGAGGAACCACACTTCGTAAAACACTCTGGGGAACCTCAAAGGTATAAAGTCAAACCTTGTCCTCTAGCCCCTTACCCTAACCTGTGGCAGATCAAATATCTTGAGTATCAACTGCTTTTTGAGGATGTGAGCAGGTAAGGCATATGTCCATCAGCAAGTAGTTAAAATAAGTTGTTCCCAGCACTCAAAGAATATTAGCATCACCTGAGGAGTTTTTAAAAAATCCTGTTGCTTAGGCCCTATCCTAGACTAATTAAATCGGAATCTCTGGGTGTGGGACTCAAGCATTAGTAATTCTAACGCACCTCAGGTGATTCCATATGCAGTTTGAGAATAACCAGTGAAAACAATCCAGTGACTTTGCCCACACCCACCAATGGCAAGCAGTAGGCTGCATATTACAGATTTCAAAGACATTAAGTTAGAAGTACTGTATGTTGTCAACGTTAGGTCAGCCACTACATTTTGTTTTTCTATCAAATGTATACAATTGTACAGCTATTTATAACTTTATAATTAATATGCATGATTTATTTTTATATTTATGCTTAAATATAGAAGATAGTTATGATACAATTATGCTTTCCCTGTTAGGCTCTCTCTCTCTCTCTCTCTCTCTCTCTCTCTCTCTCTCTCTCTCTCTCTCTCTCACACCCACACACACACCAGCACACACACACTCCAGATTTTGATAAAAATTGCACAAAAGATAGATTATATAGATCAAATCAGGAGTTGGCAGAAAGCAAATCATAGGCTAAATC
>NW_012151619.1:144940-145621 GCF_000956105.1 Propithecus coquereli | reverse complement strand
AGTTTATATAGTTAATAGTATTTCATTAATAATGTTCTGGCTGAGCCAGTTAAAAATTGCTTAAGTAACCTTTTTTATTATTATTAGTGTTGATTTTTGTTACTGTTATTTTTTGGAAGACTTTTACAAAGCAATCATATGACTATACAAATATCCATTCATATATTTTTAAGAATTACAGGGCTTGAAATAGGTTTTATTTTCCTAAAAGACTGTCTTTACTTTTACGTGAAAGCTTTAGTAATCACTATCAGAATTTTATCCCACGGAGAAAAAAAAAAAAAACTAAACACTGTACTAGAAGAGCCATTTCAAGACCAATTGATTTTACTGCCTGCATACCGATTTTGCAGAATTGTTTGGGAAATGAAGCAGAAGAAAGCTGCTGAGAAAGCACAGTAGGAATGCATTGAGAAAGAAATTAATAAGAACTAAATCACATCATCTTGGTATATTACAGAATGCTGTGAAGAAGTATGAAAGAGGAACCAGGTTTTAATTAGGAAAAAAAAAGTGCCAGAGGTATACATCTGCAATTTATGAGAGACAGTTTATATTATACACACACAAATATTATAAATGTAACATGTTATATTACAATAAATTGTATCGTTATGAGGTAGTATATACACATAAATATAAAATGTATAATAAAATATATGTCTATCATATTGCTATTCC
>NW_012151619.1:143462-144890 GCF_000956105.1 Propithecus coquereli | reverse complement strand
GCTGGTCATGCAAAAATACAGTGCTATAAAATCAATAACTTTATGTGAGGTAAGAAGTTGAGCTGCTGATAAACATGGAACATAAAAAATATGTTGCATGTATTATTTTTGAATTTTTTTTAGCTTCTAATCCAGTGATGGTGGTACATAAATGGCAGTTGCATGAGGAAGAAAAAATATTTCTGCCAATTGATAAGTGTATGCAGGAAGATCTGTGGTTGGGAAATATGTACTGGTTTGAAGAAGACAAAAATAGTCTACTATTACATGGGATGATGGTACTTACCAAACAACAATATAACAGTGGAACTAGGGATATAAACATTTTTTGTCCACTTGCGAGTTATTAAAAAATCTGGTGACTACCCATGGAAAATTAGGGGTACTATGGGATTTTCAGCCAGGATGTGAATACCACATCTGCATTATTTGTTGGCACCATGACATTTCTACAGCCCTTATTTTAAGAGATCTCAAAGGAGAAACAGTAGTCTGGGTATGCTGACATGAGCTCCAGTTAAGTGAATGCTAATTTTCAGCACACTCTCCACACCTTTGTGTCAGTGATATTTACAATATAAAAGTTATATATGCATATAAATCTGTTATAGTTCAAGAGAATCATATATATAACACCCTACTTTTTCCTGCCTGAGTTCTGAAACAATAAAGGCAGATAGGAGTAGGAAAAAATGGAAATAAAAATACCAGCTTTACAGCACTGATGGATCAAATATACATGACTTATATGTTCAGCATCGTAATCCTTAGGTGATGATGTCCTCATCTTCACCCCAAAATTAGGCACAATCATCCATACAGTTACAGGTAGAGCTGCAGAACCACAGGTATCACCCCTGCAGGCATCTTACTTCCAAGCTTACCACACAGCTAGGAGCAGGCCTGAACTCCTGCTCTACACTGAACAGTGGATCCCAGTATGAAATGAGTATGACAGGGGTTAATAAAGCAAGCCCATTTACCACTCCCACAGTCACCTGGCACTTATGTCACTTCTTGGCTCCTACGAAGGCATAGTGAAGGTAGAAGGAGACCAGGAGGGTGATCTTAATGGATATTCCTCCACACAGAAGTAAACAACAGGACTGGAAATTACTATTTCCTCAAACAAAAGCGACATGGGTATATTCAATTGTGGATGCAGTGATGGATCATCAGTGCATGAAAAATGCTAAATTTTCTACTGATTCAGAAAACATTTATTGAGTATTTGCTTTATGACAAGAATTATGCTACCATCAGAAGTACAAAGCATATAAAACACAGCATCTAATTGCAAATAGTTTACATTCTGTAACTGCGCAATGTAACCGAAACAAATATTCGAAAGAGAATCGTTAAAAAATAGAAGTTTCAGCACAAATTAGAGTGCTAAACTATTTGAATATTTAAATTATGAAATAAGAT
>NW_012151619.1:140954-142353 GCF_000956105.1 Propithecus coquereli | reverse complement strand
CATTCATGAAGAGACTGATTATTTTATAAGTACTTAGTACTCAAACTGTAGTTCATATTATTTATCCTGTGCTTTGCTATGGGCATATATAACTTGTTTGTATACAACCTCATAAATAGGTTACACTGCATAAACTTCAAACAGGCCTAAGTGGCTATAAATTCTTATCTTATCATAACCATGAATGTATTGAGAAGAAAACTTCAATAGGTTTGAAATTAAGACAGTACCTGATCCCTTTTTAGATTCTGATATTATATTAGATTAAATCCCATGGTATTCAAGAAAAACATTCTACTGCAGTCTTTCCAGAGATAAAGTTTTTCATTACTCTGTAAAAATGTCTATTTTCATTTTGATCACAAAGCAATGCCTTTCTTCTTTATTGTTATTGTCATTCATCTCAGCAACTTAGAAGGTTTCACAAAAGACACAGTAATATTATCCATCATAAAGAAAAAAGGGAGGTGGCGATGGACTTATTCTATTTCAGAGTGTCACCAAGGGCCTGAAGCAGTAGCTAGGGAATTCAACAATCCAAACCTCTCAGAAGTGGTGCAAAGTTACATTCACTCAAATACGATGCCTGTTGTGGGTTAGTATTCATGTTTCAGTAAAGTTTCTCTTAAGTTTATTTTTCTACAAAGTCAAATACAAATCAGGGATGAATAAAGGTATTATGTTTTTCAAAAGTAGGCTTTTAAACATTGATATGAGAACTGTGATAATGATGTTGAGGAACACATTAAAGGAAAAAATGCGTGGGAAAAATGCACGAAAAAAAAGAAATAGGTAAAGGTGTGCCCAGTAATCTCCAAATCAAAGCTGTCCCCTTAGAAATTATGTTTCAAGAATTGAAGATGAACAGAAAGCAACAAAGTGGATGTAGTTCGCATACTGAGACATTTGAAACCTTTGTAATATAGGTCATCTGCGATGGTGAAGGGGAATGTTTCTAAAATTTCTTTGAAAATTATGTGTTTGGAATTCAAAAGGCATTTCCCCACAGAAGCCATATTATTCATGATATTTCATAGGTTAGGTTTCAGAGCAAGAACACAAAAACCTCCAATGTCCCTAATGGGCCTAAAATGTGGTATGTATAACACGTTACCTTTTCCTTTGCCACCAGAACAAACACATAGTCCCTCTGAGCCTTTCTTATACCTTTATTCAAAAAACAGTGGATAGCTACATGTGGTAAAAGAATACCACTCCCTATAAACCGGTCATCAGAATTACAACGTGACTTTACGTCAGAAATACCTGTCGTGAGGTGGGGAGGTTAAACATCTCAGGCCCAGCTCCCATGCAAATATGTTTTCTGGGTAATGATTCTCACAAAAAAAATGTAGGAAGGTTAAAGTAAGGAGAGTCTGGAAAATGTCATGGATGTGAC
>NW_012151619.1:139794-140904 GCF_000956105.1 Propithecus coquereli | reverse complement strand
AAATTAGCCGGGCATGGTGGTACATGCCTGCAGTCCCAGCTACTCAGGAGGCTGAGGCAGGAGGATCGCTGGAGCCCAGGAGTTTGAGGTTGCTGTGAGCTAGGCTGATGCCACGGCACTCTAGCCAGGGCAACAGAGTGAGAATCTGTCTCAAAAAAAAAAAACCCTTGTCCACCTGGGAATTTAAAAACTTTATTATATACCTTTTGGATAAAAGAGAAAATATACAAAAAAACTGCAGAATTTCTAAAAAAAAAAAAAATGAAAACTCAAAACAATGCATATCGGAATTTATTAAATACAAGTAAAGCACTGATATGTATTTAAGGCTCTGAGTTTTTCTGTGGTGTTGATAAAAAAAGAATGAAAATAAATTCCATTTGTGACTTAAAATACTATAGAAATAAAAACAAGTTTAACAAACAGAAAACTGCAAAATAATCTCTCTCATGAAATACATGCAAAACTCTATAACAAAATATTTACAAATTGAAGCCAGCAATCTATAAAAAGGATAACATGTTATAACCAAACGGATTTCTTCTAGGAACATTAGGTTGTCTTAACATTTGAAAATCAATGTAATTCAATATATTGGTAAAATAAAGAAAATGAGTATATAATTATCTTAATAGATTAAAAAGCCATTTGAGAAAATGACACATTTATGACAAAAACTTAGAATACTAGAAAAAGAAGGGAACTTCCTTTACCTGATAAAAGACATTTCTACAAAAAATCTTCATCTGCTATCATAGTTAATGGTGAATAACTAAAGGTTTTCTGCCTATGATCTGAAACATGGTAAATATTCCACTTTCATCACACATTCAACATTGTTCTGCTTTCCTAGCAGGCACAATAAGATGAGTGAAAACATATATATAAGGCACAAAAAGATGAGAGAAAAAAATATACATATAGCATAAAGATTAGGGAAAAAAGTGAAACTTGCTTTTCCGAGATGATACGAGTTTTGCATACTAAACCTTAAGTGATCGACAAAAAACTACTAAAAGTACATGAATTTAGTATCATTCAGGATACAAGATCAATATACAAACATAAATTATATTACCAAATTAGAATTCTTAACCTAATATTACAATT
>NW_012151619.1:138791-139744 GCF_000956105.1 Propithecus coquereli | reverse complement strand
CCTGCCTCAGCCTCCCGAGTAGCTGGGACTACAGGCATGCGCCACCATGCCCGGCTAATTTTTTCTATATATTTTAAGTTGTCCAGCTAATTTCTATTTTTAGTAGAGACGGGTTCTCGCTCTTGCTCAGGCTGGTCTCAAACTCCTGAGCTCAAACAATCCTACTGCGTCAGCCTCCCAGAGTGCTAGCATTACAGGCGTGAGCCACCGCGCCGGGCCAAGAGCAGCTCTTTATTGTAGAATAAAACAGGGTCTGCGTCTACAAGTGGAGGAAACGGATCAATGGATGCACGCACCTACCTCTGGCTGCTGGGATTGATTCCTTTTATGAGCCCAGCCTGGAGGAGGCAGAGTCTTGGGAGGAGTAGGATGTTATCAAATGATCAACAGGTGTCCTCAAAATTCCATCTGCTTTCTCTAAGAAAGCCCATCTGCGGGGGTGGAACCTAAATGCAGATTCAAGCTAATGGCATATTAATTACCCTTCGGTTACTGTAGGTCACTTTCTCAATTTTATTATGCCTGTGGTGGAGAATTCCTGGATTAATAAAGCATTCCCTCCTTCCCAGGTGTAGCAGTTGCTCAGGATAGGTTTAAGGGTTGGGCAACACCAAAATGGAGTACTCTCCCTTATCCTTCCCAGGTGGAGCACTTGCTCAAAACAGCACCAAAACAGAGAACCTTTGGCCCAAGAAGAGCCAGAGATCCTAACTATCTACCTAACAAAAATGGACTCTCTTTAAATATGAGTGAATAAAATTTGGCATTTGATTTCAAGAGACAGGATTATGGGGAATGATCAAAGAACAGCAATTTATAATTGCTGCAACACCAAAGTATTACCACTAAGTCTTCAATAACATAAAATGATGTCAAAATCAATTTGCCTTTTCTGGCTATCTGTAAAAAATATTTATTCAGAAGATTCATAAAAAAGAAAAAAGTTCTTTGAG
>NW_012151619.1:137432-137955 GCF_000956105.1 Propithecus coquereli | reverse complement strand
TTAGCTCTTCAAACATAGCCCAGAACTATAGATAGAGTCCCACATGCCAGGATAGCACAGTGGGTAAATGGAAAGCTGTGCATAATCATTGTTCATACAGGATCTGATGTCCAGGATTAGGGGTTCAGACTTTGGGTTGATATTTGTATGACCTTGAATAAGATCTTCCAAGTTTTGACCTGTAAAAAGGGGCTACTGACAGTACTTGTTTCCTAGTGTCATGGTGTAACTTAAAGTAATGCCAGGAGAGCTGCAGCGGCTCATCCCTGTAGTCCTACCTACAAAAGACGCTAAGGCAGGAGGATAGCTTGAGCCCAGGAGTTTGAGACTGCAGTGAGCACACCAGCCAGAGTGACACAGTGAGCAAGACCCAGTATCTTATTTAAAAAAAAAAAAAAAAAGTGGGAAGACTTTTTTTAAGAGATACTGCAGTCAGCCTACAAAAGAGTCAGAGATATAGAAGAGGTAGTTTCCTGAAGTGGATGTAAGGAATTCTGTAAAATTAAGTTCCTCAATCCACTTC
>NW_012151619.1:132011-134409 GCF_000956105.1 Propithecus coquereli | reverse complement strand
AGATTTTTAACCTGTTCTGATATTTTAGTTCTCTAAAAATGAAATGCCATAAGTCTAGTGAAATAGTAAAGGACATATAAATTACATGTAAAAGTTATCTTACTTCCGAAGCAAAAATCCTCTTAACCTATAAAAAGTGACAGTTGTTGATGACAACTCAAATATCTGATTTAAAAAAGTCCATTACTTACAGTTTCTGATGTAAGCTTTTCTTCAGGGCTTATTCTTCATTCAGGTGGCATAGATGATTAAAACCCATTCAGCTGTCAATAGGAGGGAAGTCTGACACATATGTTCTATATGTACCTATCATGGAATAAAATAATTTATATTTACAATGGACTTTTCACTGTTTTTACTTGTAGACAAAAAAATGAAAAACACTGCCTTAATGTTAGGTATTCTTCCACATAGCACATGACCACCAATAAAAAGAATGCTATAAGAATAGTCTTTTCTTGAACTCATACCCTTAAATACTAAACTCTCAATTTTTGCTTTATTTACAGGAAAACAAATTTATTTTGTTTCATATTGTCATCTCAGACTTAACTAAAATGGTAGGCTTCCAGAAATATTCTACTGTATTTACTGTTAGTTTGTACAGAGCTATAGAAATGTGAGTTGGCTCTGTTCCACCTGTCTCTCATCCTCTTCCTCATACCAGCTGGCTACCCAGAGCATGCTTTCTGCAAGGTAATAGAAGAAGTGCAGGAGAAGGCATGATCCGCTGCTGTTCAGTGCTTTCAAAGCCCCTACTTGCCTTATTACTACTACTGTCTTATTGGTTAATGCAAGACATTAACCAATGACTGAGCCTAGATTCAGGGAAGAAGTACACTCTGCCCTTAGTAAGAGAATTTGGAAGCTGTGTAACAAAGGGCATGGAAACAGGTAAACGTGAAGAATTGAGTCAATAATGCCACCTACCAGAATCATATTGAAGGACATTGCCTCAGCCTATATATAAAATCAGCTATAATTTTGAAGACACCTCTTCTTCATCATAAAAACATATACATGATGAATATGTTTATCAAAACAGATACTCTATTAAAAATATTTCCTAAAATTTAAAATGAAAGCTATTATAAAAGATGAAATATTTGAGTACATTTAGTATTATAGAGTATTACAAAATGAACAAAGATGTATATTTTATTTTAATCATCTTCCACATATAGCTTTTAAGGTATGCCTTAGAAAATAATCACCTCAATAAAGTCTGAACATTTATTATTTAACTTGGTAAAAATTGTAACTTATGGTTTATTAACACACCTTGTATTGAAATCAGACTAATTTATATTTGTTTATTCTCCCATCTCAGTTTATGAAATAGTAATGTCTTGTTTCCAATTTTTTTTCTTGGATTTAGATGACCTATAATTTCCATTAATAACAGTAGTTCTAAAACTGTTACATATTGGAAACATCTGAGGAGCTTTAGGAAAACACTGATGCCCAGGGAACAACTTCAGAAATTCTGATTTAATTGAATTGGGAGAGGTTTACACATCATTATTTTTTAAAGATCTCCCAGTTGATTCTAATGAACTGCCTGAATTGAGAACCAGATTCTAACTCAAACTCAGTGTGTGTAATTCTAAATCTTGTGGTGGCAAATAAACAACATCAACAACCAGAGTTGCCAAATTAAAGAAGAAAGCAGATATGATATATTGTGTGTCTGAATAGCCCAAGGGTGGTTTTGGGTTCAACTTGACCAAAGACTCAAATGTGGTGCCCAAGTCCCACCTCTCTGGTCTCTTTCTTCTGTGTAGGTACCATTCCCTTTTTTTTTGGCTCTCCCTTCATGATTACAAAATGACTGCAAGCAACTCTTATGGTGAAGCCACATCCCTTTTCATTCATATTCAACATAAAGAGGACATCTTTATCAAAGAAAGGATTGTACTTTATTTAAATCACATGTCCTTCCCTAAGTCAATCATTATAGTCAAAAGGATGAAATTATACGGCTTGACTCAAATCTAAATCTTAAGTCTTACCCAAGAGCTGGGAGTAAAAATGTCAGAATCCCAGGTTTTGGCACCAAAGATGTCATGGTGGGAGTCCGCCCTTGGTTCTTCATGTGCTCTTGGCCGAAGAATGACCAGACACACCAAAGTGTGAAGTCCACATTATTATCCCGGTCCTCTGACTCCTTTCTTGGAAAAATCACCAGCAAGGTCAATACGACAGAGTAACCTCAGGCAGGGAGCAGTTTCACAAAAGCAGCTCGATTTTGTTTTTTTTTTCAGACAGTCTCACTCTCTTGCCCGGGCTAGAGTGCCCTGGTGTCAGCCTAGCTCACAGCAACCTCAAACTCCTGGGCTCAAGCGATCCTCCTGCCTCAGCCTCCCGAGTAGCTGGGACTACAGGCATGCGCCACCAT
>NW_012151619.1:128959-130638 GCF_000956105.1 Propithecus coquereli | reverse complement strand
CTTAGTTATATCTTCCCTGTAGAATTAAATTAACATTAAATTAAATAATCTTTTCAGTTAGGATATGAAAATTATCTTTTTTTTTTTCTGAATGTTGGCACTGGCAAATGATAGATGATATCTTGTGATAAGAATATGATACATTTTTGAGTATTTTATTACAAAACATTTAAAAGTTAAGCTTATCTGTTCTATAATTTAAATAAATTTAAACAGAAGTAACTTACTTTGAACTTAATAAGATATAAATAAATTTATAAAATACATTTCTGGATATTTAATTGAAATGGATTTCAAGTTTATTTTTCTAATCAAGAGTTTAAACTTTTAACAAGTGTTAAGATAACTAAACAGTTTATGAAAACTCTGGAAAACAGTAGAAAATGGTAAATAAATATAAAAAGAACCACATGTATGACAGATCAAAATGAGACTCAAGCTGTTGAAGTTGAAGAAACAAAAACAAGGTGGGGAGAGACAGAGGGAGGGTGGGAGACAGAGATCCAGTGAAGACAGCAGAGCATAGTAGAACATAGGTTCCTGCACATTTTAACATTTCACAGGGACAGATCTCACCAACTTAGAACTTTCAAAATCTCGGTTCAACTAATTTCAACTTCATGCTGTTGTCTTATAATTTGATAATTAGACTCATTAAGCAATAAATCTGAGAATATGAAATATGCTCATTCACTGAACACATATTTATTGAGTTCCTACCTACAGGAGTCTCTTCCAGGCACTGAGGATATAGTGTTGAAAAAAAAAATGAAAATACAGAATATGTCTTACCTCCTGGAGCTTATATTATAGTGAAGGATCCAGACAAAAAAAAAGTAAATTCTGTGGTTTATTAGATGCAACAAGTATAAGAGAAAAAGTTAAACATGAGAGGGAAATAACAAGTGTTGGAAGTGGGTGTGGGTGTTGACAAGTTATATGGCATGGCCTTAGAAATCTTTACTGAGAAGGAGACATTTTGGTAGAGACCTAAAAGAAGAAATGGAATAAATCGTATGACTATTGTATGCACTCAATATTTGTGTCCCCTCAAAATTCACATGCTGAAGCTCTAATCCCTAATGCCATGGTATGTGGTAATGGGCACTTAGGAGCTAATTAGGGTTAGATGAGGTTATGAAGATGGGGCCCTAGTGCCATGATATTAGTGAATTTATAAAGAGATAAGTTTGCTTTAAATCTCTACCACGTGAAGTCACAGCAAGAAGGTGGCATTCTGCAAGCCAGGAAGGAAGCCTTCACCAGGGACCAAATCTGCTAATACCTTTATCTTGGACTTCGAGCCTCCAAAACTGTGAGAAATAAATAGCTTGTATTTAAGCCACCTAGTCTAAGATAGTTTGTTATGGCAACCCAATCTGACTAAGACAAATATCAAATGGAGGGTCCAGCGTGGTACACATCCCTGTGGTGAGAGTAGGGCAGATGTGCTTGTGTTTGTGAAACAAGAAGGCACTTTTGATTGGATTTGAGGGGGCAAAAAGGTGAGTAGTAGGAGACAAGGCCAGAGAGATAGTAGGGGGCCTGCTTATGTAGGTCCTTGTTGATCTGAGAAAGGGTTTAACTTTCATTCTGAGTGAAATAGGACATCTAGGAGGGTTTTCAGCAGAATAGTGTGTTCTTTAAGTATTTAGTAGTATTCTCTAATGATACTACCC
>NW_012151619.1:127868-128909 GCF_000956105.1 Propithecus coquereli | reverse complement strand
ATATACACATAAATATAAAATGTATAATAAAATATATGTCTATCATATTGCTATTCCCTGCCTTTGAAAAGTCTTCTAAGCAATTTAGCTCTGTTCTTTAGTTTGTTTAATTAGAGAAATTCATCTTATTGCTACTTAAGACATGATCAGTGACCACAGTTTAGTGTTTGGATAAATTAACGTTCTCCTGAAGCTCCAGGGACAGCCATTGTGGATCAGTTAGAGCATTACGGAAAGAAGGGAAAATAGTTCTAAGAGAAGGATTTCTGTACCGTCCCTTCA
Source organism: Propithecus coquereli (assembly GCF_000956105.1). NCBI lineage: Eukaryota > Metazoa > Chordata > Mammalia > Primates > Indriidae > Propithecus > Propithecus coquereli. The sequence continues at coordinate 128,627 of NW_012151619.1, read as the reverse complement.
CCCCCAGATATTCTGTAATTAAGTGCAGCTCTTTTACAGAGAGATTAACTAGAGCAGTGTGGAGACACTAGAGCAGTGTTGGTGCTGAAGAGGAAAAAAATACAGTTGTGCCTTTAAGCACTGAATGTCTATTCCATAACTCCTGCTGTGCAAGATCTGGCAGCTTATACTCTCCATAGATTTACTAAAACAGAACACTTACCTAGATAGTAAAGTAAACGTATTTTAAATTGTAAAATGAACCATTCCATTTATTTACTACTTTCAAATACACATTACCACTCACTTAAGGAAACATTAAGTCAATTGTCAGGCTTCAGTAGCAGTGGACCCACAGAACTTCAACAATGGCCCTTGTTTGGTAAAGAAGCTACCTTAACTAATCATTTCCATTACTGGTGCTATCGATTGTTAATTACTTGAACAAACATACCTGCCATTTTGTTTGCTAGGATCTATAAAGAAAAATTTAAACATGTTCCCACTCTCAAGGTTTGGGGTGAAAGGTAGTAAAGTACAAGAAGTAAAAGGGTACTATAATTGAAGTATGCAAGAAAGACATTGAAGGCATAACAAATGCAATGGTAAATTTTACCCTTATTGAGTAGTATACACTTTAGAGAGAAGGTGATGCAAGAGAACATTCTTTAAAAATTAGAAGCTAGTTCTCAGACGTAAGAAAAAAATGGAAGAAAGCTGAAAGTTTACAAGTGTCAGAGGATTGATATATTTGGCTAACAAGAAATATTAGATTATGTA
>NW_012151619.1:110428-116007 GCF_000956105.1 Propithecus coquereli | reverse complement strand
CATAAAAGTTGTACATATTTATGGGGTACATGTGATATTTTAATATAAGCATATGATGTGTGATGATCAAATCAGGGTAATTGGAATATCCATAACCTCAAATATTTATAATTTCTTTGTGTAAGGAACATTTTAATTCCACTCCTCTGGTTGTTTTGAAATATACAATAAGTTATTATTAACTATAGTTCCCCTATTGTGGTACTAAACACTAAATCTTATTCCTTCTATCTAACTTTATTTCTATACCCATTAACCAACTCTTCTTTATTCTCCTTCCCCAGTACCCTGTGGTTAACAGCTATTCTGATTGCTGTGTTGCAAATAGGGCAAGTTTAGAATCAGGCAGAATAATTAGGAGGCTATTGCTATAATCCAGGAGACTTAGCATTAGCATAGTAACTTTGAAGATAATCAGATGTCATTAGATTCTGTATGTATTGTTAAAGTAGATACACCAATGTTGGTTGATGGATTAGATACAGATTGAGGGAGAAAGAGAGCTGTGAAGTTTGATTCTAAATTTTTTTCTGAGCAACTGAAAAAATGGAGTTACCCTCAACTGAAATAAGGAAGACTGTGGGTTGGGGCCAATCTGAAGGTAGCAGGCAATCAGAAGTATGTTTTCACGTGACACATAGTTATCTCTATTAAACATCAAATGGAAATATTACATGTTCAATTGGAGATGTGATTTACCATTCAGTAAAGAGACCTGAGATGGACACATACATTTGAGAATCATTGTGGTACTTAAAACAGTGAGGGCAAAGACCACTAAGAGAAAGATAGAGATAGAGGTCAGGACAAAAGGCTGAGTCCTAGAGCCCTGCCATGTTAAAAGGTCTTGGATGAGAAGAGAAATAAGCACAGAAGAATCGTACAGAAAGGTAAAGGAAAATCAGAGTGTGGCATTTTGAAACCAAAAAATATGTCAGGAAGGGGAAGGTCAACACAATTAACATGTTTCTGACAAGTCAAGGGAGATGAGGACTGAGATTTACAGTTGGATTTCTGTCTTATCTGTTTAGGGTGCTATAACAAAATACTTTAGACTGGGTAATCTATAAACAGCAGAAACTTTTTTCTCACAGTTCTGGAGGCTGGAAAGTCCAAGATCAAGGTGCCAGTAGATTCATGATCCGGTGAAGGCCTGTTCCTTACAGATGGTGACTTCTTGCTGTGTCCTCACATGCTGGATGGGGCCAGGAGACTCCCTCAAACCTCTTTTATAGGAGCATTTAATCCCATTGATAAGGGTAGAGGCTTCATGATCAAATTGCCTCCTAAAGACCCCACCTCCTACTACTATTATATTGGGCATTAGGTTCCAACTTATGAATGTTGGTATCAAAGCAAGTTATTATAGATAATAATAGATACAATAGTTTCCTATTGCTTCTATAACAAATTACCACAAACTGGGTGGCATAAAACCATAGAAATGTATTTTTTTCATGGTCCTGGAGCCCAGATGTCTGAAATTAAAGTCTCAGCAAGGCTGCACTCCCTCCAGAGGCTTGAGGAGAGAATCTGTTTCTTGCCTTTTGCAGGGAGGCACAGGTATTGACTGTGGTCTTACAATGCCAATACCTGCCTTCATTTTACCATAGCCTTGCCCTGAGTGTATGGTCAAACCTCCCTTTCCCTCTTTCTTACAAAGATACTTGTTATAGTATTTAGGTCCCAAGCGCATAATCCAGGATATTTCCTCTTCTCGATATCTTTAAATTAGTCATATTTGCAAAAACTTTACCAAGTAAGGTAAAGGTTGAATGTATTAGGACATTGAATATAACTTTAGAAGCTATTATTAGTCTACAAAAATAGATAAAGCAAAGAGATAAAAATGTTAAATTTTATTAATATATCAGGATATTATTAATAAATGAGGCAATTCCTCAATTTTCTCAGAATTCTGGCTAAAGGGCAATGCCGAAGCCAGTGGTAATAAATAGGCTTTGTGGAGCTTGAAACAAGAAAACAAAATCATCCTTATGATCCTTAGAGCATATCTCACTGCTGGCCTGTGTGAAGATGCTTAGAGGCATTGAAGAGATCCTTTAGAGATTATTTGGAGTAGAATCTCTTTGTGCTATTTTCCTTCGTATAGTCAAATGAAGGAATTAAAAAAAAAAAAGTTAAAGGAGTTTGAAAGGTAGTTGTCAGGAAAAAAATTATCTCAGCTAAATATTGGAAGAACTGCAGAAATTTAAGCATCCAGAGCCTCGGAGAGGATGCAGCAGACAGTATCAAAAATTGACCAGTGTCCTCTTGACCTTGGATATACTTACAAGAGCTGCAGCTTGTCAGGATGACAGGGTAAGGAAAGAGGATAGGCTAAAATGCACAAAATTTCTTGTGGGTAAAATGGACATAACAGACCACAGCCTGGTTCAATCCATCTGAGCAAACACAATCTGAGAGGAATGGCTGCCTCTTGGATTGTGTGGACCCCAGCAGAATGTACTTGATGATACCAGTACAGGAGACAAGGGGTCAGACAGGAAGGACAACAACTGCACCAGGGAGGACGGAACCACCAGCCAGAATCCAAGAGCAGTAGAAGGTAAAGCCTTCTCTTCCTCTCATCCTTCTCTTCCTGCCCATCTCACCATCCTTGGGAAACCAAAAGCAGCAGAATGAGTTGCGGAAAATAAGGAGTTGGCAAAAAAAAAAAAAAGCAAAAGCAAAAGAACATTCAGGGAGCACAGTCCCCACAGCTGAAGTTCAAAGGAGTCAAATCTGAGGTACTCTAATTTTGTTGTAAGACGGGCATTTTATTTAGGTAGTATTGGACTTTTTAATGAATAACAACTCGGCTGCTAATACCTGGATGTACCTGAAGATCTATGAGAATCACTTTTCTGTTTATGTTTACCTTTAAATTACATTCTAGAGTGTTTCTATGGGAAAATATTGAAAGAAAAAGAACAAAAGAGGTGTGTTCTAATTGTACTCTGTCAAGTTCGGGCCTTTTTATGAATAGATATATAGTAGTAACATATAGGCCTTTTAATATGTGCATAAATATACTCTATTTTGCCGTTAAGTCAATCAGTGCATTGATTTAGAGCATTGTGCTGTTTATAAACTACCTTAGCAATTTTGGATCACTTCCTATCATGACCATGCTCTCTCTCCATCCCTTTCTGCCTCATGCTGACACTAAAAAATGCCACTCTTTCATTTCACAGGAGCAAATTGATAAGGAGGCTCTTCCTCCACAGCAAAGGAAGTATACAGGGCACATTTCTCTATGCCCTAAACTGCCCCAAACTCACTGAATACTTTCAGTGTTATGTTGAAATCAGTGTTGAAAATGCCAAAACTGCCCTAGAAGAAACTATGAATACAACGATAAAAGAAGAAATATATGATATTTTTTCCATTCAAAACTGTAGCAACAAAACTCAAAGAAATTTCTTCCTCCAATTTGGGGAAGGCTGGAATCTTTACAATGAAAATACATGACCTGCAGCCCAAACATTTTGCTGGGTGAAGCAGAGCATGGAAGGAATCTATGGCAACATACAGGAAAAAAAAAAATTAAAAGAGTATTTTGAAGTAGTGGAAGTTAACAATCAAAATAAGCTTCACTAGTGATTTGTGTGATTTGGGGAATGCAGCTGCCCATCCTGCCAGCTAACTCAGAAAAGGTAGCCCAGCTGTTACCAGTGAAGAACTGCAACAATGAGAATTCTGTTCTCCGGGAGACACGAGGATTAGCTGGTGATGATCTGGGTTGTATGCAGGACCACACACAACTCAATTCAAACAGAAACCCAAAGTGCAGCATTTGTGTGCCATGATATTTTTCAAAATCTGAACTAATCCCTTGATGTAATACACCATTCATGAAAAAATTATATAGAGAGCAGTACCGATACATACTATATTTAGAAAGATGACTTCAAAAATGTTCACTCGTTTCTACCTTGAGTTGTTTAAATGGCTGGCCATTTTATTATCTCAATTGATTGTAAAAGATTTTGACTTTTTTTCCCCTGAAGATATGTTTAGAAGTATACATCCGTAGGAACAATGACTGCCTCAATTGATGGTAGTCCCAACTCATTCATTACATGGTTGTTAGCCTTTTCTTTGAATACTCAGTTTTCTTTCCTTATTCCTATTTAGGCGAATAAAATGTAGTTCTATTTTAATTAATAATATGCCTTTCTAAAGAAGAAAACATTTTTTTGGAAAGAACAAAAGGTCTCAATATAAAAATGGAAAATTAACAACGCCAAAAAGGGAACAGGGCTGATCTTTGGCTTGTTACACACTTGCTTAAAGTATTTCCATGTTTTTTCATCAACCATAGGAGAAAGTTTGAACTCTTTCAGGACATAAAAGTCCTCATTCCCACATTTTATCTTCAGCCACATCTCTGGCTGCTCCTTACTTTGCTTCTATAAGTAACATTTCAGTTTTCCAAAATTATCATTCTTTTTTATTCCTTTGTGGTTTTCAGATGCAATGTCTCCTGCTAGTAATAAATGCCTTTCTGCCAACTCCAATCAACCTAGAAAATTTCTGCTCATTTTTTACTAGCTAGCTCAAATTTCATGTTACTACGTAAAACTTTTTTGAGCAATTTCATACAGAAATCCTGTGCCATCCCTTATGATTTTACATATTCTTATAATGTCCTATCACACTGTATTATAACATGTATATAGCAGGTTGATTACAGGTGTGTCTATTTTTTGTAGATGTGTAGTTCTTTGAAGATAGGATTTGTTGTTAATATCTACACTGCTAAGGCCCTATATGTTGATTGCTTAGTATGTAGTAGCCATGAAATAATCATTGCATTTATGAAAAAAGTTAATGTATCAATGAATCAATTTTTCATGTTTTGCTTCCAATCATACGGTGCTGCCTCTCAGACTCCAGCCTGCCCCAACCCAACCCTTGTGCCCAGGACTTGAAGCAGAAGATGATCATGACTTCTGGTTGACTTATCCTCAACAAAGAGTGGAAGGTTAAGTAAGCTAAAGTGAACCGTTGCAAAGCATCTTCTGCTTCCACTGTCCAGATCTTCCTGTAAAACCGTCTTCTTGAAAAAAAAGAAAAAGTTACACCATTAAATCATCACTCAATACCCATGATGAGAGAGAGAGAGAGAGAGAGAGAGAGAGAGAGAGAGAGAGAGATTATTTTGGTAGAGACAATTGTAAACTGTGGATAGATAGTACAAAAATATGTTATTACTGGACTTTCTTGTTTTCAGGCCCTTATTCTTTTCATGCAAATATTACATTTCTATTGTAACTTTCAAAATGGTACAGAGATATCCAGACATATATGCCTCCCATATACATCTAATTCTACCTTCTAAAGTAACCAGGATTGTCAATTTCTGTCCCTCCACGCAGTTTTCTTTTGTTCTGTGTGTGTGCATTTGGGTTGTTTTGTTCGTTCATTTATGATATTGAGACTCAATATTATTATGCATATTTCTTTTTCAGATTTCACGTTTCTCTTCCTTTTGAAGTTTTTACCAATATCTGAAAATGTCAGGAGTAGAATTCCTGTGGGTAGTAAATGTTTGAAGACTTTCTTCCTCCTTC
>NW_012151619.1:96351-97493 GCF_000956105.1 Propithecus coquereli | reverse complement strand
AAGGCTAAATATATTTTATTATTCACCAGTTGTTTGGCACAAACATATAACCAGAAGTGTCACTATTCTGATCAATTTTTTAGCAAAATTCTTAAATAACTAATTTTTACTTTTGAGATACAGAGTCTTGCTCTGTCACTCCTGCTAGAGTGCAGTGGCATCATCATAGCTCACTGCAATCTCAAACTCCTGAGCTCAAGCAATACCCCTGCCTCAGCTTCCCGAGTAGCTGGGACTACAGGCACTCATCACCATACACAGCTAATTTTTCTAATCTTTGTAGACATGGGATCTCCCTCTTGCTCAAGCTGGTCTCAAACTCCTGGCCTCAAGCGATCCTACCACCTCGTCCTCCTAAAGTGCTAGGATTACAGGAGTGAGCCACTATATCCAGCAAAATTATTTGATTTTTTGACATGTATACACATATGTACATGCATATATGTATGTATGACACATACAACATAAACAGTAAAATCAGAAATTATCAAATATGAGACTCTATAAAAATATTAATTTCTTGTGAAACTGTTTCAAATCTATATTTCTCTTTGAATATAGATGAGTCTTCATATTTCCATCTGAGAACAAAGTACCATATCAAATTGTATTACAAAATAAAATTTTGCAATGAAGCCCTGTAAATAATTCTAAATTTTTTCCAACTTCCATTCCCTACCGTTCCCAACCCCACCTGGATTGTAATTGTAAAACACAATTATTTAAAACAAATTGCAATTCAATGGGAACATATATTCAAAAGAATACATTTAAAGTAATTTTCTAGAATCTCGTGGAATAAGGTTAGCTGGATAAATCATGTGTCTATATTTAGCTTTGTTTAAATTTTAAATTTTTTTTCCTAACAATAGCTGTTACGGAATTTACAGTAAAAGAGGCACCTCACAGCATTATAGGCAGATATATCTCTGTTGCTCTGTCTGAAATTGTGCTTGAGGATTCTGTGTAACATTTAAAAATAGATGAAATTTATCACCCATGGTCTAACTCTCCTTCTCAGGATGAATCTCCTCCAGCTATCTTGGCATTTCTAAGTGGCTTCAATTTGCATTTAACAGGTCTCCCATTTAGAAATAGAAGTATGAGAGCTATTGCTGTGTTCACAATATAAAATCTAATTA
>NW_012151619.1:92295-94431 GCF_000956105.1 Propithecus coquereli | reverse complement strand
TTGCATCCACTCCAACATTTGTTGTTTTGGGAATTTTTGATAAAGGCCATTCTCACTGGAATTAAGTGATATCTCATTGTGGTTTTGATTTCCATTTCCCCAATGATTGGAGATGTTGTGCATTTTTTTCATATATTTTTTGGCCATTAGTCTGTGCTCTTTTGAAAAGTTCCTGTTCATGTCCTTTACCCACTTTTTAATGGAGTGGTTTGATTTTTTTCTTGCTGATTTTCCTGAGTTCTATATAGATTCTAGCTCTCAGCCCTTTATGGGATGTATAGCATGCAGATATTTTCTCCCATTCTGTAGGTTGTCTAGTCTCTCTAATGATAGTTTCTTGACTATACAGAATCTTTTTAATTTGATTAGGAACCATTTGTTTATTTTTGTTGTTGCTGTGATTGCTTTTGACAAATATTCTAAATGAGATGTGTACAATTTACCCGATGAGGAGAAGTTTTCAGGAGGAAATAAAACTTTACTAGAAATGGTGGTTACTGTGTTTATATATCGGAAAGCAAAGCTTTAAAAACTGTTGAAGTAAGTGATGATGGGGAAAGAGAAAAGAAAATACAGAGAAAGATACACGTATAGGTAGCTTCTTGTCCATCAAAGATAGAATGAGAAAACTGGGCACTGAGGGTGAAAGTGGCAGAGTGAATAAAGGAGAAAATCCACATTGGTGATAATAATTTCCTTCTTCATGATAGCTGCCATTTGCTTTTTACAGTTTGAAGTAACAGTGAACTCAAGGTAGAATAGGGCTGAGGAATTAATGATAGTCTATTAGAAAGAACATAATTGTTACTTACTATAGACTATGCTCCCACGTGCTAGGAGGCTTGTATAGAACTTTTTTTCCAAACCCCTCACTACAACCTTGTTATTATACAAGTTAGAAAATCAAGACCCAGCAATATAATTTTAAAACTCTCATTTGGTACTAGTGAATGCAGATCTTTCTGACTCCAAAGCCCATTAAACATTTTAATATAATATGAAGACAGGTTACTGACTGCAGTGGACATCTCTGTTTCTTCCTGTCCTGCATTAATTCTGTCATCTGATAATTGTAACTTGATTTTACTTTGGTGAATCCTCCTTCTCATGCAGGGATATTTATGATACTTATAGAATTCTGTGTCTTCCCTGATTCCAGGGTGTGGGTCAGGACGGACAATACAATGAGGAAGTGGTAACACAAGCAAAAAGGTTGGAGTGGGTTTATTAGAGATTGTCATCTTGAAGAGATTGTCCTTAATATTCTGCTCCTCAGCTCTTCAATGCTGCTTTGGTTCCCATCCTTTCCAAGTACTGGTTCTGCAGCCTTTTCTTTTATTCTGTAAACATCTTTGTTTCCTTCCACTAAATTTAAATTTCTCCATTAATGTAGCCAGTGCTGGTTTATATGCTGGTAATTGAAGAACCATATGTGATACATGCAGTTTGGGCAATCATGCCTTGCCTTTACCAGGTGTGTTCCCAGTCTATACTTGAGATCCTGGTTTAATTATTAATATCGCCTCTTTAAATTTCATGTGTCCTAGTTTGCATGGTAAATTGAATAAAAAATTCTAATGAGAGATCAAACTCAAGACAAGTGTCAACTATGGTCAGGATTTAGGAGTCAAGTCAGTCTCAAAACAGCAGTAGTCCCTTCTATAAGTTGTCTCTATCCTTCTAGTGGCCTTTGTAGGTTGTTTAGTTTCCAGGTCTATTAGGGAAGTTCATGAAAGGAATGCTTATTTGATGGATAGGATCACAATCTCTAGATGGATTTTGGGCTCAGTTAGTGGTATAAATCTCCCCTGTGTCAGGAAGAAAACTATGATGAGGTGTATAACAAAACAGGCTTTGGAAACAGTCTTTGACCCGATTCCATGACTGGATAGGACTTTTGGGATATTTTTCTTAGGCAGTGATGAGTATATGTTGCATACATACAGAAAAGAGGGAATGGATATTCGTGACCAACTGTGAGGAGCACAGTATCTTATATTATCATTCTTACTTATTTACTGTCATCTTCTTTATAAGAGGGTTATCCATTTCTACCGATTGCCATGTGTTTGCAATGCCTTCCCACAGAAAGAATATTTTTTCTAGCACCATTGAATAAGCATGAGTTTTATTTTG
>NW_012151619.1:76986-91885 GCF_000956105.1 Propithecus coquereli | reverse complement strand
TTGGAGGAATTTTAGGAAGAATAAGTTGCCATTTTTAGCAAAACTTCTATTGGTAATTTATATTTAGGAATAAAAATAACCTTAAAATAAAATGAAAAATTATCCTTAGCTATTTTTTGGCAGTAGTATATCTATAAATCATAAGATAATAAACCCATGAAATATATGAGTGGAATTTCTTAAATTTCAAAGAATTATTTTTATGGCCTGTCAGAATCTTATGAAAGCCTCAAAAGAGTTACTATAAATTGTGCTTCATTTTTCATAGAAATGAATGAACTTTCTTTTCCCTTGTTCTTAATGGATACAATTTCTGAGAAGTAGAAGGTCTTAGAATGCCTGGGAATAACATCGTTGGCTGTTAGTTTTATTATTGTAGGTAATATATCACTATAATGATGTCACTGATAAAGAACAAATAAAGAAATATTGATTGGATTTGTATATATAACATATTGGTTTATTTTTGACAAAGATTTTTAAAGTGTTTCCGTGGACTTTTTAAAAAGCCTTTTTTTTTGTAGGTGTCATTGGCCAATTTTTCTCGAATTTTAATGAAATCCACAGACCACACTTTGAGTAGCAAGGTTATAGACAAAAGATTTAAAAAATGTATTAATTCACTTAAAGTTTCACATCAGCCAGGAAAATGACTCATCCAATTTTAGCTTGCAGTGAAAATCCAGGAAGTATACAAGTAAGGTAGAGAATAGAAACAACAAACAAAAACTGTAAATTTCCCCTTCTTTTATTGGAAAAAAAATAGCATATCCACATAATTTAACATGTCAATTCAAAGACAAATCCCAGAACAATATATAAATATTTTATAATTTTAAATAAATCATAAAAGAATCTGTTCTTCATAGAAACATAGAATTGATTATTATTTAATAAAATCCACGTGAATAAATGGCTATATTTTATTGTCTTAATTACACTTGGGTAATATAATATGGAGAATGAAATAAATTTTATGTACAAATCCTGACAAAGTAAAAACTGAACAATCTTTCTCCTCCCTCTCAATGATCTCAATGTTCTATTAACAGACAAAATTGGCTCATGGCTCAAATCATTCAGGTACTTCCCTACACTTGCCATTTCATTCAATAGTTCCTTTTGACTATTGAAGACAAACTTGCTTAGCCATGCTTTCAACCTCTCTGTGATCTGCTACTCTATATTTCCGACAGAAACAGGTTTGCCATGAAGTGAATGCATCTTGGTTGCATGGCCCCTCTGGCATGGGTCCCTTCTGTGGCCCTAAGAAGGAGCTATAATTTTGTATTCACATGACCTTACGTTATTTATAAAATTTAAACAATTAAAAACTTTTAATGGCAACTGGTTCAGACACTATCTGTAGCCATAGCTACAATTATTTCTGTTTTCCAGCCAAATTGAAATATTTTTTTTTCATAGAGCCTACCTGTTTGATTTTATACAGATAGCTAAACCCCCACTTTTGTCTGAGATCCAAATCAAAAGTTACATTCTGCTTGAAACCTACTCCTCATGCCCCAAGTTAAAATGAACATGTCTTTCTTAGAAGAACCACCATAGTAGTTCATTTACAGATTTTATCTAACCTATAATGTTATGTATTCCCCAAAGAAAATACTCTCAGCATAGTTAATTGGTTCATTCTTCATAGCACCATAGAGTAATTGACATGTTAGGTACTCAATATGTATTTGCTTAAGAAATCAAAATAACAAATATATTTTCATAAATTTGATCTGAGCTATTTGGAAAATCTTTCCCTAGCTGAACATCCCAGATGAGAATGCAGCCAGCTGACACCTTGATTTGAGCCTTGTGAGATCTTGAGAGAAAACCTAGTTAAAACATACTGGACTCCTGTCCAATGGAAACTCAGAGATCTCATAGCTAAGTTTGTAGCAATTTGTTATGTGGCAATAGAAGAGTAATGCATCTTATAACACAAAGCAGCCTGATTGAACACAGATGATTATTCCCTCATCCATAATACACTTGTTTTTCACTTGGCTTTGGTATCATCAAACTCTTGATTTTCTTCCTACCTCTTTAGCTATTTCTTCTCAACCCACTTGGCTGAATCATCCTCTCCTTTCCTAATTTCTTTAATACTAAAGTATCGTAAGTTCACTATATAGTCCTCTTCTCTATATTAACTCACTTCCTTAATAATCACATTCAGTCACATATTAAAAAAATACTCTATGTACAGCAGTGACTCTCCAAGTTTTATCTCCAGCCTTGATATTTGTTTTAACTCTAGTCTTATATCAAACAACCTTCTCAACACCTCCTAATAGATATCTAAAACTCAACCAAAACTTCACTGAGCATCTTTTTACCATAACCTGCTCTACCCACAGTCTTTCCTTCCTTGTGGTAGGTTTATTTTCCCAGGTGATTGGGTAGAAAACTTCAAAGCCATCCTTCACTTCTATCTTTTTCAAGTCTAGTACATCAGCAAATATCATTAGTTCTACATTCAACATGTATGTAGACCCTGTATATTTCTCATTACCTCCACTGTGACTCCCTCCCATGGATGCTATACCAACTTTCTAATGTGGTCTCTACTTCTGCCATTGTCTTCTCCACAGTCTGCTTTCCAAACAGTACCTAAATTAATCCTTTCACAAGGTAGTTGGATTATGCCATTTCTATGCCCAAAACCTTTCAACAGCTACCAATTTTATCCAAAAGCCAAAGTCCTTACAGTGACAGACAGTATACTCTAGGATCTGTTCCTATGATAGATCTATAAACCCATCATCTTCTGTTCTTCTACTTGTTCACTTTGCCTGGCCATAATGGCCTCCTTGATGTTCTTTATACAAGTCAGGTACACTCCCATCTTAAGGCCCTTGTACATCAGTACAAGGAATCTTACTTCCTCAGATTGGAAGATGCTTTTACCAGAGAGCCAATGGCAAACTCCCATAGATCCTTTAAGTCTTTGCTCAGATGACTTCCTTAATATGTGCTGATTTTTAGGTTGAATTGGAGAGCCAAGAGGAATTAAATTCCTCCCAAAAGAATAGAATAATTAAGGATGCCGCAGGAACAATGAACAGTGGACAAGGAGTAACAAAGTAATACGTGAAGGAAAGGGGGACCAGACAAAGACACAAGATTCTAAGCTATGAGATTTTAAAGAGTGAATAATGGAAAGGATATTCCGAGTAGGATATTGAAGCAGTTCTAGCCGGACCATTTTGAGAACTGAATCTGCTGAATTTTATGCTACAGCAAACTTTCCAGTGGTAGCCTAGAATTTAGCTATCATATCTCTTTATCTTCTAACTTCAGAAAAAAAGAAAATATTAAGTTATTGAAACCTGACAAGTAGGAACAATTGGTGGGCTCTCCAAACAAAATATATGCTAAGCAGGGCACTAAATTTTGTTTGTTTTATTTCTATTTGCAGGCTTAAATGTTTTTCTTGGCCCACAAGATGATTCAAGCATCTAGATTTAAGTGGAAGGAAAGAGAAGAATAGAGGAGGAAAGAAAGAAAGTGAAGAGAGAAGTAAGCAGAATCTGAAGGGGCTCTAGGAGACCAGCTCAGCCTCCAGTGGCTGACATAGCATCTCTCATAAAGGAACGTAAGTGGAACCATCTAAAGCTGACAGAAAGCATATAAGATGGTGGGGTTTCTATTATTTTTGATTGACAAGTCATAACTGCATATATTTATGGGGTACAATGTGGTTTTTGACACATGTATATAATATGGAATGTTTAAATCAAGCTAATTAACATATCCATCAACTCACCCATGATTTTTTGTGCTTGAAATTTACTCTTTGCAATTTTGAAATATATAATACATTCTTAATAACTGGGCATCCCGCTATGCAATAGATCTCAAAAACTTATTTCTCCTGTCTAACTGAAACTTTGTACGCTTTGACCAACATCTCCCCATTAAAATGGTGTTTTTTATATGTTCCTATCAGAGTCTAGGATAATGTAATTTTATTATAAAATGTGTCTTTTCAGGGCTAGACTTGTATTCTGAAAAAAAAAAAAAAATTGTTCTGCTCTACTTCATGATCTTGTAGAATATTTCTAAAGGACCTGACCACCAGCACATCTGTCCTCTTGCAGGCTTTTAGATCAGTAGACCAGAATGTAATAAATCCTTCAAGACTAAAGTATGCTGGGTTAATCTATGGCAATGCAGTGTGTCACCATAGAATATAAGTTTACTAACATATTATAGGCCTCTTCTGAGGTTAAGAAAAACTGGATTCCTTCAAGTCATCATCCTGGGGAAGATTTATTCTTCGTGTAGTGGAACTTACGTGACTGCACTTTTCTTAGACATAATCGTGAGCACTCAAATTTAGTTTTAGCATGCTTTCATGTTTTCCAGTTTTGAAAGGCTCACATGATGATGGGCCAGTTAACTTCACTTACTTATCTTTTATTACATACTTGAATAAAAAAAGAGCTTTCATGTGGTATTTGTTTTTCCATTCCTGAGCTACTTCACTTAGAATCATGGTTTCTTTCAGAGTAACTTTTTCAAAAGCAGAGCATTTTATGTCAAAGGCTTGAAATAAAAAATAAAAGTCAGTGACCCTTTTTTTAAAAGTATGTGGTAATGATAAATTTTGATACTGTTAATGAGCCCCATGTTAAGATCTAATGGTTTTAGTCAGAAATTTATTTTCCTTCCAGAGCTGAATTAGATACAGTCTATATATGTTAGACATTTTGATGATGTTGGTTATTAAAAACATAAATTCAGTAATAAATTAACTATAGAGTAATAAAAATATTTTATTTTGGTAGCACCATGCTGTAAGAATTTTTCTCTAGTATGTAAAAGGTCAGTAAAAAATTTCACTATAGATCTTCAACATGCATTAAACATAAACTTAAAATTGAATTTACCACATTTTGGTTTTTTATTTAGATTTCCACGGTAGTCTTGAAAATGGCTTCATTCGAGCATGAAGAAAAAAATATTTACAATCTTTTCCAAAGATACATGTGCAAAATATTTTGTATTAATCAAAAATCGTAACATGAAGGATTTAGTCAAACTATAGTACTAGTAGTTTAGCATTCACTAAACAGTGGACTTGCATTGTTAACTATATATCAGCAAATTTGAAACTGAAAAACTCAAGAACAAAAGGAACACATAACTTCCCAAAGTCAGAGAATCTTTCAGCAGAGTGTGAGTAGCTTCCCTAGAGATTCTTGCTATGCTGATGCTACGGTGGCAGCTTACACGATCCTTTTTCCTTTTTATTTTTTAAGTTTTGAGATAAATATCTATATAAATGATTCATGTATAATGTTTAAATAACAATAACACTCATCCATGTTCCCAGCAAAGAGTTTTAAAAATAGATTAGTAGCAATGGTTTAAAGCCCCAGGTACTCTTTCCCAAAGCACCTTCCACTCTCCCAATGTCTGTACTGACTTTGCATTCATCATTCTCTTTCTTTAATTTATATACAATAGCCTTTTATAACAATTGGCAATGTGAGATGTATCATGTCACAAAAGCTATATAACATATGTGTTATTTAATTTATATAAATGTATGTGTATATAATTGTAAGCAATATACACATGGTATTTATATAAATGAAATAATACATATATACATGATTATAATTATTTATATAATTATAATATATTCCCATATAAGTATGGAAATTATTTATGAATAAGGACATAAAATCAGAAAGGTTAAGTAAATTAACCTAATTTTATTTATGTAATATTAAAAGAGGATCCAACCCAGTTCTGACACAAAAATCCCACAATACATGTACAGGGGTTATCTTTACCAAATAAATACTTGATAAAATATGCTGTAATTTATGTTTTTAAATGAATTTCTACATTATTAAACAAAAATAGAGTTACATATCTGTGCAAAATCTTTTGTTTATTCAGGCTATAAACAATACTTGGTGTGTATCTGGATTTAGGCACCTCTTATCATAAATCCATGGGAAAATGACTCTAGTCTAGAGTCCAGTCAATTCAGTTTTGTGTTTCTCTGACATTAAATTCAGTAGTTAATTTGCTTTATTTATACATGATATCAATCCCTTGAGAAGACAATCTCTTTATAGTAAAATTACCTGGAATGTCAAATTCATCTTCATATGGGAGATGCATCTTTCAAAAAAAAGCCATATGAATGCATAAATCAGAAAGTCCCACAACTAACCAAGAAAACAGACTATGATCAGATTTCCACTTAGCACTCTCAGAGGGTCTTTCATTCCGCCCTGGGAATAACAACACTAGGACACTCGATCGTTGGGCACTTTCTGTCATGGAATATTTCCTTATAACAGGCACTCACAAGACAACAAGGAAAATAAGGATATTTGAACAATTAATCTCGTAGAAATTCTATGCTCACCAGAACTAGAGAAAGTGAGTAGACAGTCTCCATAAAGAAAAACTATTCTACAAATGAACAATATATAAGAAATTTATGACCTAGAATATATTTATACATGCAACAATTAGAATCATGCAAAAGTCCCTCATGTTTACTAAAACTAAGACATTTTCTTATGCTCTATTCTGAATCTAGTATCAATTTTACTTAGTCTTCATTGTATTGGCTTCATTGTTACACGTTATTTTGGAAGGACCATTTGGCAGGCCACATTGATTTCAGCCTCTTAACTCTTTGACCCATCTCATTCACCTATACCTACTATAAATGGTTTCCAGTAAGCTGGAAGCTTCTCCCTTAAGTATCTATATCTATTTTCTCTGGCTGAGGGTTTTCTTTAGCACCAGGATACCTTGAAAGCACTTTCATGGGCACCCTTAAGCCAATGGGGTTGTGATGTTAGTGGTTAAATGTCCATCTTTCTTTTTTCACTCCCTCCCTGCTGTGGGATGATTCTAAGGCATGTTCTACATGGCTTCTTACAGACTCTCCAACAGAATTGAGCTCCATCTGTCTTCAGTAATAACCCATTCACTAACACATTCTTTATCATTTTGTTTCTCGTTTAGGCTTTATATTCCCATATTCCACTATAATGCATTCCAGGAGGTTCTTCCTCTCAATAATCTACCTGTAACCATAAACACATATCTTATAGCCTTCTTTTGGGGAAACTCAGATTAAGACATCATTTATTTTTGGGGTTGTCATCATCACAATCATCTTCATAAGTAACACTGATTAACTATTTCCTATGCCCCAAACACAATTCTAAATATTTGAGGTGTATTAACATATTTCAATCTTCTCTAAAAATTTTTGGCATAGCTATTATCGTCATTCTTAGTTTCAAGACTAGAAAACCAAAGCACAAAGCAGTTAAATCTCTAGCCTAAGTTCTGACACCATAATTTGCACTAAACCAATATAGTATACCAACTTAGGCTTCACTTTCTTTGTGGATATATGTGTAGTTTTTTAAAAAAGATTTAAAATCATGACTTTTTCCTTAAATGACATTAATGAATACATTTTCTTCAATCTTCACAGGTAGACTCACTTTGGTCTTCACTCAAAGGGACCCAAACAAACATTTCTGCTGAACGTTTGCAACACTTCAAGTTCATGTGTGCACAAGCTCTATAAGACACAGGGATGACAGGTGTTTCCTAAGATGACCAGTTGAATTTTACATATTGCTCTGATAAGCAGATCACTCAAGAAAGGAAGCCTGACTTGAATATATTTATGAGATCCTAGAGCTCAAAAATTTGTAATAAAGCACCAGGTAGGTCTTGATAGGTCACATATGCTTCTCGTTTGGAACATTTATTAAAATAGCCCATTTTGAAAAGTAATGTCATGGCAGAAATGAATTATTTTCTATTCTCAGACAAACTTTTGACTTCTTGAACAGCATCAGGGATGAGTGCATATTCAGTAAGTAATACACAGTTTACCAAGGGCTCAGTATGTACGTATATAGGAATATTAAAATTTTACATTAACATTGGGGAGGGGCAAGATGGCTGACTAGAGGCATCACTTGCCAGATTGTCCCAGAGGGAAGGAAGGTTTTCAAGTAAAGGAGAGTGCAGAGGGGATGCAGGTCAGGTGTAGGTCATATAGAAAAGTGCTGGGGATCCCACTGAGGAAAATTGCAAAGCAGAGAAAGAAGAGGATAAAGGAAAAAAAAAAAAAAAAAAAACATCAGTGAGGATCAAACCTAGAGAGGGTTGGAGCCCAGTAAAGGGGTAACTGGGGATTCTTTTTTCCTTCCCACACTCCATTGGTGATCAGCAGGCTACCAAGTTACTTGGAAGCTATATGACCCTCACAAGCCCAAGCACAGTGGCAACCACAGAATTACGGGAACAACTTGCATGATCCCAGAGCTTGGGTAGTCTATGTGGGGTTCCCCTCCAAGGAGAGCAACCAGAGAGACCGGAGAGCCAGCTTTCTCCCATCCAGATAACTTCACCACCCCTCCACCACCCACTGCAACTAGGAGAGCAGTTTAGGCTGAGAATTTGGTCAGTGGCCGTCTCTCCCCAGCTGGTGCACCATTCAGCCTAAGGTTCCTGCAGAGAGTGGGGCCCATGCCTTTCCCCTTAAGAACCTGCAGTGGACCCAGGATGCCTGATCTGAGAGCTCCCTGCCCGCTGGCATTTCTTGGAGATGTGCACAAGTAGGTCAGACATGCAGGGTGGATCCCAGCCATGGCACAGTTTTGGAGCACCCTTCTCCCCACAGGAAAACCATGCACTCAGCCCAGGGCAGGATCCTTGATAAGGAAGCTTCCAGCCCACAATGCCATCATGGGGGAGCTCAGCTAGTTTGAGTTCCTGCCTGCTAGCAGATGTCAGAGGGAGACCACAGTGCAGGGGAAGGGGGGAAAGAGAGAAACCCCCTCCTGACAGCCAAACCATGGATCTCACATGGGCCCACCTCCACAAGCAGACTTTCTGGCTAGGTGGGGCCACCTCAGCCCCTCCTTGGTGTCCTCCCTAAAAACCTGGAAGTGGATCTCTGGTCCCCACTGAAACAGCTGCCTTATCAGCTTTTGTGGAGCCTGATGCCAGGCTCACTCAACCCAGCCCTGCCCAACCTCACTTCCCCATCTGCTCCTGCTGTGGTGGAGAATAAGGACTCACCTGGAAGTTCCAGGGCTCCACCCACCACCTGAGCATTTGAGTGCTTCCCCATGAGGGGGTAGAGTCTGTCACTGGTCCCAAAAACAACACTGCAACTTGTTCCATCTGGCAAGCACCACCTACTGACAGGGAGGTCAATTTGCACAGCCATTTACAGCATTTGCTGACTCAATCATACAGGGTGTGGTTGATTCTTACCCACAAGTATCATCTACTCTCTCAGAAATTAAACTGGACATGCCAATACAATTCACACTGTTAAGAAGACCACAGGGCTGGAGAAAGACAAAGGATCTCAAAGACCTCCACCCTCCCTCATCAAAGAGAGACAGGGACTCTGTACACACATAGCTCAGCACTGCTACAGCTTACAAACACTGAGCAACTGAAGAAACTACCACACTAAGGATATATATAACAAAAAAATCCATCCAGAACTTAGACCTCCATCAAAGTACCCACAAGCAGAGCCAAAAGTTCTTACCCAACACCTGCTACAGATATTCTCTGAAAAGTGAGGAGAGAAGGGAAAAAAAGCCCCATCTAAACAAAAGAAAATCCAAAAATAAGAAGTGACAGCTGCCCCAGATGAGCTAGAATCAATGAAAGAGCTCTGGAAGCATGACAAATCAGAACAAAAGAACACCCCAAAAGGGAACACCAGCTCTCTATCAATGGATACAAACCAAAATGAAACTATTGAAATGACAGATAAAAAATTCCAAATAATGGATTGTGAGGAAGCTCAATGTAATCCAAGAGTAAATAGAAAACCAACTCAAAGAAACCAAAAAAACAATGCAGAAAATGAATGAAAAATTCACAAAAGTGATTGCCATATTAACAAAAAACCAAATAGAACTTCTGGAAATGAAAAATTCATTTAAGAAAATACAAAACACAGTGGAAAGTTTTAAGAGTAGACTAGACCAGGCAATTAAAAAAAGAATCTCAGAGCTTGAAGACAACTCTTTTTAATTAACTCAGTCAGTCAAAAATAAAGAACGAGAATTAAGAGGAATGAACAAAGCCCACAAGAAATGTCAGATTATTTAAAACAACCAAATATAAGAGTCATAGACATCCCTGAGGGTGAAGAAGAAAACCCACAAGGTCTGGAAGACCTATTTGCAGGACTAATTGAAGAAAACTTTGCTGGTCTTGCTAGATATTTAGACATCCAGGTACAAGAAGCTCAACAAACACCTGGGAGGTTGATTGCAAAGAGGCAATCACCAAGACACGTACTCATCAGACTGGCCAAAGTCAACATGGAGGAGGAAGTCCTGTGATCCATGAGGTGAAAACAATAAGTAACTTACAAAGGAAAATCCATTAGTCTAACAACAAACTTCTCAGCTGAGACCTTACAAGCCAAAAGAGATTGGGGCCCTATCTTCAGTCTTCTTAAACAGAACAACTGCCAGAGTAGAATTTTGTATCCTGCAAAACTAAGTTTCATATATTAAATAGAAATAAATACTTTTTCAGACAAGCAAACACTGAGGGAATTTGTAAAGACCAGACCTGTCCATCCTGCAGGAAACACTCAGAAGGAATATAGGAACCAAAGGCTATAGGAACCAAAACAGCATGGTATTGGCACAAAAATAGAGACATTAGCCAATGGAACAGAACAGAGAACCCAGATATAAAACCATCCACATATACCCAATTGATCTTTGACAAAGCTGGTAACAATATACACTGGCAAAAAGAAGCCCTGTTTAGTAAACCATGCTGGGAAAATTGGATAACTACATGCAGAAGAATGAAGCAGGATCCATATCTCTCAAAACTTACAAAAGTTAATTCAAGGTAGATGAAAGACTTAAATGTAAGGCATGAAACTATAAGAATTCTAGAAGAAAATATAGGAAAAACTTACAGAATTCAGTCTAGGCAAAGAATTTATGAAGAACACCCTAATGGCAATCACAGCAACAACAAAAATAGATAAATCAGGAATGATTAAATTGAAAAGCTTCTGGACAGCTAAAGGAAATAATCAACAGAGCAAATAGACAACCTACAGAATGGGAGAAAATATTTGCAAGCTGTTTATCTAAAGAGCTAATCACCAGAATCTATAAAGAAGTCAAGCAAATCAGGCAGAGAAAAAACAAACAACCCCTATAAAAAGTGGGGAAACACATGAACAGAACCTTTTCAAAAGAAGATAGACAAATGGCCAATAAACATATAAAAAATGCTCCACATCACTAATTAAAACCACAAATCAAAACCACAATGAGATATCACCTTACTATAGTTAGAATGGCTTTTATTAAAAAGTCCAAAAATAATAGATGCTGGTGTGGATGTGGAGAGAAAGGAACCTTTATACACTATTGGTTGAGACTGCCAATTAGTACGACCTCTATGGAAAACAGTACGCAGATTCCTCAAAAAACTAAAAATAGACCTACTATTTGATCCAGCAATCCTACTACTGGGTATTTACCCAATGGAAAAAAGTTATTTTATCAAAAAGATCCCTGCACTTTAATGTTTATTGCAGCATAATTCACAATTGAAAAGATGTAGAATCAACTGAAGTGCCCATCAATTCATGAGTGGATTAATAAAATGTGGTATATGTTACCATGGAATACAACTTGGCAATGAAGAAGGATGTATTAAGGCCGTTTTTTGTTTGTTTGTTTACTTCAATATAATCCAGCTTTGAATTAAGAAAATCAGCAAGGATGCTGTTATCTGTGGTGTTAGTTTTGCTTCAAAAGACATGCAGTCAACAAATGTACTAAGTTGGTAAGATTAAGGCCTTTTTGAAACAATTTGGATGGAACTGGAGACCATTATCCTTCGTGAAGTATCTAAAGAATGGGAAAAAGAAACACTACATGTACTTGCTATTAAATTGGAACTAATCAATGAGCACACATGTGCACAGAGAGAAGTAAAACTCAGTGGAAACCAAGACAGGGGAGGGGGGAGGAGGAGCTGGGCAAAAACTTACCTAACTGGTACAATGAATGCTATCTGAATTATGGGCACATTTGTAACCCTGACTCAAGCATAATAAAATCTATACATATAAGCAAAAAACATTTTTACCCCCATTATACTTTGAAATTTAAAAAAATTTACATTAACATGTATCATAATATGTATAAAATCTGTATATATTTATGTGCTGGTATATTTACTATAACTGTAAGAATACATTTTAACATATTAATCTGAAAGCTACTGCTGTCTTTTTCTCCCATCTCTTCCTGAAAAAGTTGGTTTTTGAAAAGCCACTAAAAAAAAAAAAAAAACTAAACTAAATTTTGAAAATGTTAAGATGAGAACTAGATTCATTAAAAGAGCACAGATCTGATATTTCTCAGGCCACATAAAATGATATTTTGAAATTAAGGCAAAGCTAAAGAAGTAAAAGAATTTGTTATGGTTTGAGGTATTAAGACATTGACGTTCACATGAATATTTGTTGGTTTATTCAATGCCAAAATGGATGTTCACTGTCAAGGAGATTCCTCAAGTGATATATAAATGTTGGCTTAGTTTGTTGTTCTATGAAATTATAACATTCCCAGATGGAAAAATGTGCTAAAGTATATATTTCCACATCTCCAAGTCTATTTTTTTTCTTTAAGTACTAAATATTTTAAGAATTCATATATGTCACAAAGAAGATGATATAAGGGTGCTAAAGAAGCAGTTAATTTATTCTATATATTCCATGTCTTCCAACAAATAGAATATTTTCAGTAGATAACACCAAAATTATTATCTCTCAGATGAGCAACACTTCATAATAGGTGGCTAGGTACACATATATTTAAAACATGAAACTTTACATCTAGATAAGGCAATATTTTGAAACTTTTATAAATTTTATTTTATAATTCATATTTATAACAAATCATTTATACGAACTTACATAAATTATTCCTATGAATATGATGTACCTTTTTTTGTACATTTATATATAATAGAGCTAACATGAAACATAACGTTTGTATTAGTCTCCTTCAATGCCACTATTTGCTTTGATTTCAATGGTAAACAGGCCGGATGTGGTGGCTCATACCTGTAATACTAGCATTTGGGGATGCTGAGGCAGGAGGATCACTTGCAGCCAGCAGTTCAAAACCAGCCTGGGCAATTTAATGAGGTACCATCTCTACAAAAAAATAACAATGGTAAAATAAAATAAAATTTAAAAAATTAGTGAGGCATGATGGCACATGCCTGTAGTTCATGCTACTTGGGAGGGTAAGGCAGGAAGATTGCTTGAGTTCAGGAGTTTGAGGTTTCAGTGAGCTATGATGATGTCCCTGAACTCTAACCTGGGTGACAGAGCAAGACCCTGTCTCAAAAAGAGGAAATTGAACCTCGCTTCCCACCTCTTAAAAAAAAAAAAAAAAAAAACAGAGTATACAGAAATCAAAATGACAAAACAGCCCAGCTGTGATGGCTCATGCCTGTAATCCCAGCACTTTGGGAGGGTAAGGCAGGAAGACTGCTTGAGGCCAGGAGTTTGAGACCAGCCTGGGCAACAGAGCAAGACCCCCTCTCTACAAAAAGTAACTTAAAAAAATTAGCTCGGTATGGGGGGCACATGTCTGTGGTCCCAGCTACTTGGGAGGCTGAGGCAGGAGGATCACCTGAGCCCAGGAGTTTGAGGTTGCAGTGAGCTATGATGATGCTACTGCACTCCATCCTGGATGACAGAGCAAGACTCTGACTCTATAAAAAAACAAAATAAAACAAAGTCTGCCTTAGTCACAGTTTCTGTTTTCTGTTTGTTGAGTCCTCCCGATCAAAAGCTGAGAAAGATGGGCCTAGACCTGGTCAGCCCCAAGACTGTAGAGTCTGACTGGTACACAGTGACTTTAGAGGACAGCAGTGAGACTAGAGATCTGTTTCCCCTGGGCTCCAAGTCATTGTATTTTCCTACCCCGTTCCAGTCTCGACTTTACCCTCACATTCACTACCACTCATGACCCTGGTTACTCACCACCTGCTCGTTGGTTTTCTCAAAAAATGCTTCAGCAAACACTGAGACAACAAAGACGTTGATGATGAAGGAAACAAAGAGAGCAATGCAGGATTCAATGAAAAAGTACTTATTGGCTTCTCGAACTTCCTGTTTATTATTCCGGTTTACCTGTCTAGACTAGAGAGATAACAGCAGTAGTCATTTTTTGACCTGTTGGAGCAAATTTTCTTGTAGCATTTCACTAGTTTGGAGTCAGCTGAGAGATTCAGAGGGCAAATAACTGACCAAATGAAATGTGAGAGATACAACACTCACCTACATCCTAGTTCACTGAGTAACTAAGAACTTCATGCTCTTTGATGACATTGCACACCTCCAAATAGGGAACAGTGACTAAGTAACTACGGAGCTCTCAGTTATTGTGGCTGGAAGGACCACTGACCTACAAAAACCTGATTTCAGTCCTACGGGGTGTACAATCCTAATTATAAAGGTTTCTGAAATTTCCCAGCAAATTATCGTGTAAGACTGACTAGTAAAATCCCGGTTGGACTGCTATGCTCCTGACCTCCACAAGGCCACTCGAGCTTTTGAAATTTAAACACAACAGGCTTGGTGCACCTTCGGACCTTTCATGAAGAATTTTAGTTCCACCTTCTCTCTGGGGCCAGTAATCTCTGGTCAATTTGGGATAAAAATTGAGTCCAAGTCCAAGCATGCAAAGGTTATAAATGTCCAGGCTTGGAAAATAACTTGCTCCTTCAGAGCTCTAATAGTTGTACACTAACTTTGTGTCCCTTGAAGTTAAAGGAAAACATCCCATCAACTATA
>NW_012151619.1:74618-76936 GCF_000956105.1 Propithecus coquereli | reverse complement strand
TATCTGTAGGTAATAAGTTCCAGGACTTTTGTGGATACCAGAATTCATGGATGTTCAGGTCCTTCATATAAGATGGTATTGTATTTACATGTAGTGTACATACATACTCCTATATACAGTTGATCCTTGAACAACACGGGTTTGAAATGCATGGGTCCACTTATAAATGGATTTTTTCCCACCTCTGCCCCATGAGACAGCAAGACAAACCCCTTCTCTTCTCCTTCTTTCTCAGCCTGCTCAAAGTGAAGATGGCTAGGATAAAAATAGTAGAATAAAGATAGTATGATAATCCACCTCCACTTTGTAAATAGTAAATATATTTTCTCTTCCTTATATTTTTAATAACATTTTATTTTTTCCAGCTTACTTTATTGTAAGAATATCATATATAATACATATACAAAATATGTGTTAATTAACTGGTAAGACTTCTGGTCAGTAGTGGGCGATTAGTAAGTAGGTTTTGGAGAGTTAAATGTTATAGGCAGATTTTCAATTGCCCAGGATAGGTACACCTAACCCCCAAGTTGTTCAAGTGTCAACTATACTTTAAATCATCTCTATATTACTTATAATACCTAATTCAGTGTAAATGCTATGTAAATGCTACTTGTTATACTGTATTGTTTAGGGAATACAGTATATTCCCTATACTGTATATAGGGAATATATACGGTATATATATATATTCCATATATAGAGAGAGACAAGAAAAAACAGTTTGTGCATGATCGGACAGACTCAGCCATTCATTTTTTTTCTTTTGAATATTTTCCATCCACAATTGGTTGAATCCATGAATGCCAAACCATAAATAAGATGAGCTAACTATACTTAAAAGAAGACATATCTTCCATGTGAATGTACAATATAGCCAAAGATTCATAGTATATGGAACATTAAATTACCTAATATCAAAATTAAATCTGATGTTGAAATTACAAACCCATCCTGCCAATGAGAAGGAATAGCTCCAAATCAACATGAGCTGTTAGAAAACTATATTTAAAGCAAAGATATTAGATGTGCTGGCAATAAGTGGCAATATTTGAATTTACTCCTTTTATTTCTTTCTCACTGGATTCAAGTTTGAAATAAGACTGTTTTTGCCATAAAATTTAACATGTAAAAATGCATATTTTTCTAATGTGTGTGTTTCTTTGAAACCTTTCTAAAATGATATAGCATTGCATATGGAACTTAAACATTTTAAGTTAAAATTTTTTAAAAGATGAAAGAGATTAGATAACTAAAATCAAAGTGAAAAATGAAAATGATTACTACTTTCTGAAATGTGTTTATTAACCATAATGGAAAAGCTCATTATATGTCTATATAGCATTATCTATCTACTTATCTAGCTTTATCAATCCTCTGTAGCTATCAATTTATTGATCCATGATAATTAAGGGGGTAAAGCTGGCTTATTGTACTCTGGCTTTCTAATTTAAACTTTTGTAAAATTGTGTGCAATCAAGTAGAGTATAATGTCGGAAATTATTATAGCAAAAACAGCTTAGTTTTTTTTCTGATATTACAAGTTGTAGAGTATAAAACATAGGCCAAAGTCCTAGATGTTTGGTAATCACCCTTTAATTAAAATAGCACTATTTATGCTAAGTTCAATTACACAGTAGTTCAATACACTGTGACCCTGTAGTTCTCTGATAATACATAATAGGTGGTTTTATATTTAAAAGCATGCATGTTTTAGCTTTGATAACTCGTATATATGCATAGATATATAAAATATTTGAAATATCTATGGGGAATTTTTATTTAAACGTAGTAGACATGCTGCTCCCACTTCATTCTTGTTTGTTTTATACACAGGAAAAATTATTCATATCTTAACCTAACAAAAATAGTACAGTGGATGACTTTAATTGTTAGTCTATTTGTCACCTGCACTATATTTTTTAGTTTTGAAATTGTATAGCGTGTATCAAATATTGAGTAATTTATTTTAGGCAATGCTAAAAAATAACACTTAGAACTGATGAATGTCTCATTTAATATTTCTGTTTATTTGTTTGTTATTTGTTTGCAAACTGATTCATATATATAAACCTAAGAACAGATATTATAGTCTGTGCTGAATTTATTCATATGTTTGTTTATTCAATAAATATAATTCCATGCAATATGAACTATTTAGGCCATAACAATAGAATGATTACCTAGTATTTCTATTGAAAAAAAAAAAGAAATTGATGTTTAACAACAAGCTAACTGTAATACAGTGTAAAAATATGGTAATGTGAATGACAAATACCTAAATTTAATAAAATGAGTCTTAAATTTATTAAAACTCA
>NW_012151619.1:73447-73858 GCF_000956105.1 Propithecus coquereli | reverse complement strand
AAAATAAACTTCCCAAATATGTGCCCTTTACCACATACAAAAAATGTAGTCATATTTTCTTTCTTTGGAGTTTTTAATAGTGTTATAAAAATGTAAAATGTAAAAAAATTAAAATTCAAAAAAGTTAATCTATGTGGTTTTCATCAGTTTACTCTAGACTTATTAAAAAGTCTCTGATGTTCCAGAAACACTACAAAAGCTACTTTTTGAAGTGAGGAGTCATATTTCTATAGCAATAAGTCAAACTTGAACTTTACGTGTTAAATTTACCTCAGTACTTAGGACTTACAGACTGCTTCCCTATCCTAACTAAAATTTGAATTTGAATTGTATAATAGTAATAATAAACATGAATTTTTAAATACTATTTTAATGAACATAAAACCCATAAATATTATATAGGTGTATCTT
>NW_012151619.1:56333-72757 GCF_000956105.1 Propithecus coquereli | reverse complement strand
GTGAGAAGATCAATTTGCATTTTAAATGAATCCTTCTGTTCCAATCTGGATGATAGCTTTGATTTAGGCAAGACTTCAGGCAAGGAGACAAGTTGGGTAGTTATTGAAAGGGACAAGGCATGATATGATGAGCACTTGAATTTGTTTCTAGTATGAAGACATGTAGACAGTGAGGCTTACTAGAGAAATATCAGGATTCTATGACTGATTAGAAGTGAACATGAGAGAATGACATTCTAAAATCAGGGCTTAAGCTTTGAGATGGTCTTACTGAATAGGACATAAACTGAGATGAATATTGAATGGGAAATGTTGTGAAAAAAGATGGATATTTGAGTTTCAATGGCTTATGGGATATCTGATTAGAGGTACCCAGAAACAATAAGTCATATGATTCAGAAACTCTCTAGTCATGTTCATGTAGAATCATACATATATATGAGATAGAGTACTGGACAAATCACAGAGAAACCGTAAATACATAAAAGAGGCACGAAAGGAGAAGACCTGGATCTCACCATTGTTTAATGTCTAGGGACTGAAGAGGAGAACAGAACAGGCTTGTTTCCTTGATTCCAGAGCAGAAAGTACTAAGAAGCAGGAAGACATGAACAATGTACGAGTATAGCAGTTATATCTAGCCAGATAAGACTTGAAGAGTGTCAATGAGATATTGCTGGTAACCTCTGGAAGTTTCAGAGTTTGGGAGACATTTCAAAGGAAAGCAGACAGAAACCAGGCAAGGGAGAGCTGAGGCATGAATGTAAAATGATGAAGAAAAGACAGTGAGTATAAATTGAAACAAAGCTTGGCTGAAAGGGAAGAATGACAATGAAAAGTTGCTCAAACTGAAAAAGAAATTCCCACCACCCCAATGTTTATTTTTCTTCCTTCTCTTTTCTCTTTCTGCATTTTAACAGAAGTTCTTCTGATACTCTTTGTCTGTGTGTCATAACCAATTTCACAGTTGAAAATGAAACACTCTTAAAATCATTCTTAAGCCTTGAAGTACTCTAGGAAAAAGTAATTTACCTATTTGTAATTTAAGGGAAATCTCAACCAGTAAATAAACAGAAATGTAGAACTATTTTTCATAATACTGGGGTTTTGTTACATAGAGGACTTTAGAATGTTTAAGAAGTGGTTCAAAATGTTCTGCTATTTCCATTGTACATGTTAAAGACTTTTTGAGAATTATGTGAGGAAAAAAATCACTAGAGAATACTCAGATAAAAAAAGAATAATACAAAATCGAATGCAAGATGGAAATGGAATATTCAGCAAGCTTTAATGCTTTATTAATGCATTCGAGAAAATGATATCTGGAATTCTACGGGACTGTAAGAAAATATTTATGTTATAGTAATTCATCTGGTTGCATCCTTTCCAGACACACACTCTCTGCCACATGTATAAATATAATTTAGTAGTTTGAGCAATTTATTATTTAGAGCAACTTTTAAATAGTAATTCAATATTCATTGCCCTATTCTTTCAGAGTCTTTTGATTTCAGGTATGAGTTGTCTTAATTCTCAAAGGAAAGAATCATATGAAGGCACAAAGTAGACTAAGAAACTAGATTGTACTTTCATATTTATTGTGTCCTATAAATATCAGTAAGAATATGCCAAAGTAAAACCATTATGGAGAGAATTTGGCAACAAACAGAAAAATTACATATGTATCTGAGCTTTGACTCACAAATCCCAATTCCTATTTTCATATTTTGCTCTGGAAAAAATATGGAAGGATTCATGACGAAGCTATTCATGTCAGCAGTATGTGTAAAAGTAGATTAAAAAAGGAAAAAAACAAAGAAAAAAAAAAAGAAACCAAAAGGGAGCTGCTAATATAAACTATGGAACATTCACAGCATAAAGTATGTTAAACTATAAATGGAATAAAGAAAATGTCTATATACTGGCATGGAAGGATCTCCAGAATATATTGCTAAATGAAAATAACAAAGTAGAGAAAAATATATATACTTTTCCGTTGCTTATCAAAGAAAAGGATGAAGAAGGAGAGTTGTTTTAAATATATATTTGAATATATATGATTTGTGTATATATTCACACACACATATATATACATGTACACACACTATAAATATCTATGTGGATGTATTTGCTTATATTTAAAAGAGAAAGAAAAGCTATACATTTCAAAATGTTTACTTTAAAAAGGAGAGGGGAGAAATCAGGTGGAGTATATTTGGAACAACACCCAGTTTTCTCTGAATATATCTTGTTTTGTAGATATGACTTCAGAAACATGTAAATATTTTACATACAGATAAAATAAAATCCAATATAGAAAAGGCAGCTTAAAAATAAAGAAAATACAACAAATAAATTTGTGTATCAAGTTGGTGGCGTAACTGTACAGGGAACTACAATATTTCAGGTGAGTTTAAAATCCAATAATTTAACTTTATCCATCCCCAATGGACTGCACTCTAATAGGAAAAAAGAAAGCTGCCAAACTTACCCTGTAATCATGTGTTTGGTGATGTTATTGGTACTTTGAGGCTGTTGAGTTTGCATTGAGGGATAATGCAAATGAAAAATTAAGCTGCTATGTCATTGAGACCTGGGAATTTTACTATGGGAGAAAAAAATACATAGCAGTAAGAAAAGTGCAATTAAGTAAAATTCTGAAGTTCCTTTTTAATTTGGACATATCAGAGTAATCTCAAATGTAATTTATCTTTAAAAAAAAAAAGCTTTTTCTAGCTCTGTTCACTGAAAAGGCTAAGAAACAAGAACTAATCTATTCATATTCGTTTACTTTTTCTGTGTAATAAATTGACACAAATGTCACAACTTAAATTATCATAAATTTATTATCTCAAAATTTCCATTGGCCAAGAGTCTGGCATATTTTACTTGGATTCGATACTCCTATGCTCATTTTTCATAAGGTTCAAATGAACGTGTCCACTGGCTGTTTGTCACCTGGAGGCTCAATAAGGGAAAGAACTGCTTTTAGTCTCCCAGGAGTTGTTAGCAAAATTCAGTTCCTTGCACTTGTAGGACCCAGGTCCCTGCTGTCTTCCTAGCTGTTGGCTTGCGGACAGCTCTCAGTCCCAGAGGATGTGCTCAGGCCCTTGCATGTGGCCCCTTCAACCTCAGCAACAGAGAATCTCCCTCGTGTCAAATTCTTCTCACTCTTTGAATTTCTCTTATGTCCCTTTCTGAAATCAACTGGAAAAAACTGCTTTTAAGGAGCTCATGTGATTAGATTAGACTCCCTGAATAATTTTTCTGTCTTGAGGTCAGCTATACCATGTAATAAAACCTGTTCATGGGAGTATAATCCACCATGTTCACACAGCATGCATGGGGCGGGGGAGGTCTTAGAGGACATCTTAGAATCCTGCTCATCACAGTCGTTAAAGCCCATTTTCCAGTAAAAGGTACCAGGACACCCTAAACGAATTGCTGACTCCAAGTCTGTGGTAATAAATATACTAGATTAATCTCAAATATCTTGATCTTACTAAAAGCAAGAAAGCTATTGAATTATTCTCAGAATTCACGAAGCAACAGGAAAAAGGTCCTACTAGCCAAAGATGAGACAAACTACGCATCAGTAAGACTAATCACAATGGATCGAATCACACCAGATATATGTGCAATGAGTTGGCCAATCATCAGCAAAGTCTGAAGGAACAGTCTTCCACAGGACTGCTCTCATTTCATAACCAGCCGAAAGTTCAGAGGTCAGCAGTACCACCCTTACTTCTGACCAGCTAGCTGCAAATTTTGGGTTCCCTCTACCACCCTCAGGTGGTAGAAAGACTGACAGTATTCAGGAAAGTGCTATCCTTACGATTACAGTTTTATTAGAAAGACAAAAATCAAAACCAGACAAAGGGAGAGTTGCGTAGGGCAAGGTCTAGGAGGGTTCCAAACATGAAGCTTCTGTTATCTTCAGGGACTCATTAACCTTCCAGGACATCAACATGTGACAATAGGCAGACTATTGCCAAATACGAAAGTTCACCCCAGTTTTTATTGGGGCTCAATCACATGCTGCTCATGTGGCTAACCTTTAGACTCCAAGCTCCTCCTAGGGGTTTGGATTAATATCAATAGTCTCCAGAACATCGGTGTTGTTTCAAATACCCCATCATTATTCACATTTTTGGACTACCTGGCAGCCAAAAGCCCAGGAAAACAAAGACACTTCTACCAGGCAGGACATTTCGGGGGTTTAGAGATTAACTCCCAGTAACTAAGGGCAAAGGCCAGAAATTACTTTCAGTAAAGTTAATTCTTCACTACACAATATGGAAATCCATTAATTCATAATAATGCTTAAAAGTAACCACGCACACATTGGTCAACCTTGAAGGATGCCATAGAATCAACTCACTGTTTCGAAAAATGGTAAGTAATTGAAAAGAATTAAGCATTTATTTTGCTTTTCCTATATGATCTGCAACTCTGGGTAATGAATTGGTCTATGTTATATATTAGTATTAGTTAATATAGGTAATATTACAATATCACAATTCCAGTGAATTAATGGAACAAAATTATGATTATCAATGGATTCTAGCATCACAAAGAAAGAAATAAGAAGACATTATATGCCTCCTGATAGAGGTATACAAAAAGTCTGTCTAAAAGTACACTTGGCAATAAAATCTAACTACTAAGTTACAGAAGACACAGAGAGATTAACATATCAAATAATACCACAGAGATGCAATACACCAAATCCAGGCTGTAAAATTGCAACAGGAAAAATCACCTGCTATTCTTCAAAAAATAATCGTAAGGAATAAAAAAAAAAAACAGAGATGGAGGAGGCATCTGTAAGTTAAAAAAGAATTATGAGACATATCATCAAGCAAATACAGAAGAGACCTAATTGTATTCTGACTCATAAATACCATAGAAAGTAATAAGGCATTCAGGAAAACCTGATAGCTATTTGGTGATATTTTAAAAATTATTGATATTCTTGTTTTGGTTGTGATAATGGTATTGTGATTTTATTTGGGAAAATGAAAGTCTATCTTTTTAAATGCTTACTGAAATACAGAGAAAATTAAGTAATGTCTGGAATTTGTTTTTATGTAATGGAAAAGAAGGAGTGGGTAGAGATATATCGTAAATGACATTGGTGATAAGTTGATATTTGTGTGATAAGTTGTGTGATGATTACACGAGGGACCATTATACTGATTTTTATATTTTAGCCTGCTTTTGAAATTTTCCATAATGAGAAGTAATAAATTTCAAATTCAAAAAATTGTAGCATTTGAATGGAACTTACCCAAATTAGAGTCAACTGTTATAGAAGTAAACACTTGCTACATAAGGAAATAAGAAATAGGTTGGAAGAAGCATTCAACTCTGACAGTAATTAAGAGAAAATACAAAGGAAACCTACTCCTTTCTATTAATAGTTAGACTGAACTAATTTATCTCTAACCCAAATAAATTGTGAGAGAGTTAATTCAAAAAATGGGTTATTGATTACATTTTTCTAAACCCTCTCTCAGTTTAGCAAAAACAATTCCTATTTAGATACAGTCTCAATAATGAACCTTGTTATTTATCAACAAGGTAGAATATTTTTATTCTTTGAATTAATAAACATGTGTTATAATCTTCATTGTAACTGATTAATTTCAGAGTTAGTCTAAATTGTTTTGAATATATATTAAATAGAAAAACTTTATGTGTTTGGAAAAGAAGTACATCTTCTCTGTTCCAAAATTTATGGTGAGTTTTGACTATATGTATGTGTGTTATTTTCAAAATTATAACTTAATTATAAATGATATTTATATTTTGGGGGGGTTTTATATATCAATATCCAGAATAGTAAAATGCATTAGTCTTTGCCTAATATAATAAATGTAATTAAAAACATATTTAGGTACTTTATTATTAACTGAATTTTCAAAATGGTTACAGAATACAGATGTTGTTTCAGGCTAACATGAAAGCATCATATTTTCATGCTTACAAATAATGTTCTATATGGGTCTCTATCAACAGCTAAGCATGAGTTTTTTGTTTTAATTATTATTTTAAAAGTTGTGGTTTTCTTTCTTTGATAAAAAGTGGACCAGTTCACTGCTTTTAACTAGTATATAGAAAGCTGATAGGAAAAAATCACCAATATTTGCTTTTCTGCAAAATGACTTTATATTATAGTTGAGGAGTTGAAAGTAAGCCAAAAAGTACCTTTAGAGAAGGCAGAGTTGTCACTGAAAAAGGATTGCCATTCCCATAGGCAATGCATCACCCAAGGTGTGATTTCAAAGTAGGCAGACATAGTAATTTCACTTATATCGAGACATAGAATCTTAAAATTTTTTTAAAAATGCAGAAAATACAGAAGGCATTTAACTAAACAAAGAAATATAAAGTAGACACATTATTTAGAATTTCTTTGAAACAAACATGTTCCTATAAGCATCAGTCTCTCTATTAATATCAATCAATAGAAGCTTACTCTTTATACACATTTATTCTGTATCTTTCTACTCCTGTTGGCAGATTTTCTCATCATTTCATATAAAGTTCTCAGCTTGTGCTAATTAACGGTTTTTTAATAAACAACTATTTCATATTAGACACTATCGTCCAAAGTTGTTAATATTTAACTCCTTACCATACATTCTGATTTCAAAATTTTGCCTTATTTAAGCATATTTTTCACAGAAATATATGATTTCTCATAGGGGTGATCTAGGTTTTATTGAGGTTGGAGCTTATATATTCTCGTGGAAAATAGGAGTCAAAATATAATAAATAGAAATAGAAATCAAAAGTATGAATACAAAATTAGGTTATAGGACCTTGGAAGGGTCTTTTGTAAATGAAGGATCCTATGGCTTCAGTTAATATGCCTTTGATCACTTGAAGCACTAAAGTTGATTTCACCTTAAACCGAATGAATACAACAAAACTACAAATGAGTTCAATGTTATCTATGAGGTTTAAAAATAATCAACTTGATAAATTTGTTTGCTCATACCAGAAGACTGAATTTTCACTATCGTGTTTATTGCTTTTTACTTAAATCACTGTTGGTTTTTATTCGCAATATGAAAGCTACTGAATGTTTTCTTAAATATAATATCTATTACCTATTTGCATATAGCCTTCTATATATAAAGCGTTAAAAATAAGGACTCAGAAATATGTCCCTCTCCCTTCAGGTTACCATTTCAAAAATAAAGGCTTTAGAATCCAAATGTAAGAAAGAGATACTCAATTAATAAGCATTTGCTGACAACCTGTTATGTGCCAGATATAGTTAACATCCTGTTATAAAAAGACAATGTAGCAGAGAGTGTTCTCAGGAGCATATTTTCTGGTTAGCAAGTAACAGACAAGTAAATATATCATTTAAAAAGACTATAATTAGTGCTGAGAAAGCAAGAATAAAAAAAAAGTTATGAGAGTGCAGTTCAGTTGGGACTTCCTGGAAGGAAAAGCATAGCGGGCCTGAGACTGAAATGATTGGCAGCAATTATCCTGTCAAATGTGTGTGTGCCTAGTGAAGGTCTGGGGAACTTGGGCTTAACTGAGATACAGAGGTGGAGGTGGAAGGGAAAGAAAAGACAAAGTGATGAGGACATATACAAAAAGGCTTCTGGATTCAGGGAAATACAAATTGTGACTGTAGTGTTGAAACACGAAGGTCAAGAGGAAACACATAGCATATCTAAACTGGAGGGGAAGAAATCTTCTATACTAAGCTCATGATTTTACTTCTCTTATAGGCCATGAAGCATCACTGAGTGGTTTTAAGTAAGGAAATAATGTAATTAAGACTGCATCGTGAGTCTCCTCAAGTAAATATTAAGTTCTCTAAGCACCCAGTCTCCCTATCTATAAAAAAGGATATGATATCTAGCACACAGGGTTATGAAAATCAACTTAATGAATGTAGGAAAAGTTCTCAGCAGAATGCTTGAACCACAGAAGGATTTCAGCAAATGTTAGGTCCTCTGCCTTTACATTTTCTCTGTGCAAATTGTAAAATTAATTGTAAAAAATGTAATCATGCATTAACAAAATAACTGCAATAATAATGTTTTGAAATTTAGCTGTAGATCACATAGATTTGAAATTTTATTACAAAGATGCTTTTAGAAATAATATATTTTACATCATTCATTATAGTGATGTATATGCAAATATGATAAAACACAAATGAAGTAAAAAAGAATAACAAATTAATGATTTCTTCTTTTTATGCTTTGAAGAGTCCAAATGTTTAAAAAATAAAAGACTGAATTGCTTCTTTGTTAAAAACCCTAACTCTTCAAGATTTTCTTTTTTTTTTTTTTTAAAGAATGTATTGTGATTATAGGAGTGAAAACTGAGCCACAGTATGATGACAGAAATTTTAGGAGTTTCAAGTGCTAATAACCTACACATACTCAGTTTCAAATCCTGTCAAGTTTTTTGTACTTTACAAAATACACAGTGAGAGATGGAACACTCAGGGGGTAAATAATCCTGTGTGCAGAGAACCATGTGAACACAAAACCTGAGAATAGTATAAATTATAAGAAAAGTCATTTAGCTCACGAACTATCAATATGGGTCTTTTACGGTACTCTTCCTCTTTTTTATTTGAAATCTGTCTGGAATAGACATTCTGTGCCTCATTTCCAGCCTGAGCATCCCACCCATATCTATACATGATTCCATCTTTGTCTTTAATTTAATATCTTCACAATGTAGCATTTTCTATCACTTTTCATTCTCTCTTCTTATGTCATCCCATAGATGAATATTTTCCTTTGTGCTATGAATAACAAAATTTGCATGTATGTGCATGTATACACATACAAATGCAAATAAATAAACTCAAAAAATTCTCCTATTTCTTTCTACTTAGTGCCAAGTTTCTCATAGTTATGCTTTACGTGTCTTAATCTCTTACAATTTGACTTCACCATCATCATTTATTAGAGGAAAGAGTGAAAAAAATATCTATCCCCCCTTATCTTCCTGTCAAACATGATGCTCATATTTGAAAACTTGAACTCACCTATAACTTTTTCATTTGCCCTCATTTAATTGATCACATATGGAATATTTCTTCAGAGCTAATCCCTTGTGATAAAATCTCATAGCTGTTGTAAAGGACTTTTCAAAGTCATCCCCACTAATTTTCCCGGATGTCAGAGAGGAATAGTGAGAACAGTGGATTCCTGAAGAAAGGGAGATTACCTAAGGGATTACTTAATAAAGATATGAGTGAGGATCTTTCCCCTTGGGCATTTTGGACAGTGAAGGGGAATGAGAGTAGAATTCTCAGGAATTAAATTGCTCATTGGATAGGTGCCCACTGAAATTGGTCGAGAAATAATTGAATGTGATTACATGGCAATTCTCTCTAGAATATAAAATAGTGTGTTTATATGCTTATGTATGTGTGTATAATCTCTGTTCACATTTAAACAACCATCTTCTCTCTTTCTTCTGCTCACAATAACTCTTGTAGTTTAGTTTCTGCTGTCTCTGGAGGACCTATCTTTGTCTTTAAGGTCAATTAAGTTCCTCATTTCATTGATGTTTTCTTATTTTTTAAATAAGATTCTTTTAGAGATTAGAGGAAAGGTTTTGCAGCCATGATGACAAGATTTTATCCAGCTTCTTACACTGCCTGAGTCTAGACCTGCAAATTATCCAAACCTCTCAAAGGAATTAAAGAATAGGAATACAGAGAAAATTTCAAATCAAGGTACTTATGAATTGATATCAGAGCCAGCATCCAATAATCTGTGATGCAATATTCTCTGATAACACATGACTTTCTAGAGCATTTGTTTTGGTTTAAGGATAAAGTGGGGACTTCTATACTGTCCCTTTCCCCCTCCAACCATCATCAACCCGAATTTCCTACAAAGAGATTAAGTTTGTTATTGCCAAACTCTCCCAAACTCGGGATGTTCTTAGCCCTGTGCTGCTACTGAGGTTGACCTTTTCAAGTCTTTGTCTTCAAAGATTCAGTGAAAATATATAACTTCTGCCATGGCTCCCTTCCTTAATCTTGCTGTTGTTGTTGTTTTTAATTTAATTCCCAGAGCTTTGGTTAGCCTCCAATGTGGTTGTTTTACCAAGACTTACATGCAAGTATCTGTGTGAAAACAAGTAATGGGCTTATGTGAAGAGAAGAGATTCTTTCCTAAATTATCCTTACCAGCCATGGCTTGGAGAAGACAAATATAGGTAGAGACCTGGCTGCCAGGTCCACCTGGTGAATACATATGCTTTTTTGCTTGCTTACTGCAAAGAGAGAACAGAGCATGGTTGTTACCTTTGAACTCTAGTAAGAATGCTCATTAGAGAAGAGTCATTGCTATGAGCAACCCTTTCACCATCTCTTATTTGACAAGAATGGTGGAGAAACATGTAGGAGTAAGGAAAGAGGAGGGATAAAGAATTTACACCTGTAGATGTTTCACATACTGTGTGTTATATGAAAATATGTATATAACTAGGTTAATGAAATTGCTATTTTTGTAGGTCAAATTATATTGAATATTGTCAATTTCATGGGATTCAACCTCAAGTGATCACAAGTTCTATCTGTAGGAATGATGAATGAAATGTGAGAATAAGTAGGAAACTCTCCTGAGAGTCTCTAACTGGCTGGGAGATATAACCTACATGCCCAGAGACAGAGATAAATCCTATATTCTTGATAGAGACCAGAGAATTGTCTACTGGCTATCTGTTTTATGATATTTAAAGACTGTTTTGAAAGGCAGAACTCTTTGTTACTTGCAGCTCTGAAGAGATAAGGCTGCTAGGCAGGGCCACCCCCAAGAATAGGGTTGTACCCAGATGTAGGGGAAAAGAAAGCTGGAGCTGTATGGGCAGCTAGTAAGGCAAGTATGGTTGGTTAGGTTTTGTGGGCTCCCTGTAGATTGGCTAATTTGAATAATTTTGTGTACTCCAGGACATAGGGACTGTCTCTAGTTGTCTTGTGTTTGGCTGTAGGATGATGAAGGTAGGTTCCTATTGTCCCAAAATAAGAGAGTTGGATAAGAGAAATGGCTGGGTGAATAGTTAATTAGTTCCTTAAGAAGGTAAACTAACTGGTCCCTAGTCAGGGCCTCAAAAGTGGCTCGAAGCATTTTAAAAAATCAAAACTGTATTACAATTGATTCTTTGCTGTCTTGACATAGTTTTGAGCTGGATTATTTGGGGTATTTGAGTGGCCTAAATAGTACAGAAGACTTTTAGAGAGTAAGGCATAAAGAGCATAGAAAAGATTTTTATCATGAGAGTAAAAAGAGGAAAACAAGTAGAAGAATAAGAAGTCCTTGTAGGATAGCTGGTAACCAAGTTTCCCATTTACATGGCATTAGCCAAAAAATTAATCTGAAAATGTGGGGATCTCTAACAATTTCTTGGTAGAGATGAAAAGTGCATTAAATTATGAGTTATATTTTGGTTTTTATGACAATAATATCTTGGTGTATTCTTGGGGTCAAGGCGGCAGGTCTGGAAGTTACATTATTGGAGAATAAGAACTGATAGTTTAGTAAGTTTTATGTAAAGGTTAATAGTATCTGTTCATAGCCAAGGGGAAGAGGTGGTTGTTTCAGTCATGGTCAGAGACATAGCACAGGAGGTCGTAGTGAAAAGCTGGAGGTAGGAGTAGGAGAAAGCACTGGGGCAGGAGAGGTCCTGGGGAGTGAAAGAGCCAAGGCGTGTAGCAATGTAAGGCAATTGCCTATTGGGGAAAGCAATAATCTCCATTAATTTTTGGAATGATACAGTTTTCCCTTTAGGCATGGGAGTATAAGTATAAATCAGGATCATGGTTAAACAAACAGCAAGCTCCCTAACATAAGTGGGAAAAAGGAAATACATATCCTTGTCCTATTTGTCAGTACCTTAGGAGGGGGAGCCCATGGACTTTGCTGGAGTGGTGGTCTCAGTATTCATGGTAAAGTCACCTCTAGTGCAGATCTTGGGCTGTACCAATGTCAGTTTAGTTGATTTTACCTCCAGAGACAAGCTCCTGGGCTGAGGCAATGTTGTCTGGATTGTGGGACTAGAGTACATTTCCCAAGTGTACACCACTCGGGTTGATAGGGGTACAACATCGGACCTAGGAGTTAGACCTCCATCCGGAAATGTGATACTACCTTAATGGGCCAAAGTGCCAGGAACTGACTGATGTCAGTGAAGTCTCAATTAAGAGTAGCTGAATCTAAAATCTCCCAACAGTTTAAGGTTTTCTCAGATGAATGATGAAAGGAGTTTTGCTTCAGATAGGTCTTAAATCATATGACCTGATTTGGGTGTGTGTAGTTATTAGGGTGTTAAGTTGCTTGCCAATTAAAATATCTGTAGCTGAGATTGGAGCTTCAGCATTAGCCATTTGGTAGGTCCTCTAATTTAGCCAATTACTATGGTCTCTTTTCCTCAGTTTTCAATGTGGTTGATGACCGGCAAGTGAGTAGGGTCTTTATGCTACAGGGTTTGCATTAGCCACAACTGACGGCTTTCATGCCTCAGCATTAGTCCTGTTTGGTTGAAACAATGACTTGCTTGGAAGGTTTGGGCTTCCAGATTACAAGCCAATGAAACCACCTAGACCAATACTGGCAAGACCAATAGTCAACGGATTGGTGTGCAGCTGCACTCGACAGGATTTTGTTGTTTGATGTAGATTTTTCTTCAGCATATATTATTACTAAGGAGGGGTTTTCTGGTATTATGATTATGAGATAATGTGTTGATTTTATTGTTATTTTTGAATACAATTTTATTTATTAAGTGAAGTTTTATATCTCCCTTTTTGGTAGTGGGATTTTCCCATATGAGTGATGAGGGGATTTGCTGCAGATAAGTACTGCAGTACTAATTTTAATTTTCTGGAAGGGATCAGAGGGAGAGCTCAGATGAATTATCCTCTCCTTAACCTGAATATTGAGGAAGGTTATTTGAGTGGTAGGAGTTCAGCCTCAATTGGGTCCCATATCAGATGAGCAGGTATCTAGCCCCTGGGATAATTTATGATTAATGGGTCCCAGGAGACTATGTGCTCTCCATGTGGCCTCCAGCATTTATGAGATGATGGCAGAATCAAAGATCCATAAAAATTTTGGGAGACTTAATTAAAGGGCCTCGTATGTAAAAAGTCTTTGCATGGAGACAAGACATATTCCACTTTAAATACAGGAAAAAAAGGGTTGGAAAGGTTTTTGTTGTTTGTTTTGGTTTTGGTTTTGGTTTTATTTTTAAAGTTGACGTGAGGTGTGAATCAGCTAAGGGGCCTTAAATCAAGAGAGATTAAGATCTGAGGTGAGATAGAGACCCATTCAGGCCTCTACTTGCCATTTTATTACTTAAAGAGTTCCCTGAGGATCCCAATTGGCCTATCAATTAAACCAGCTGTCTGGGACCTGTCAGGAAATGAAAGTTTACTGAAAATCTTTCAAAAGCTCAGCATTGTATATTCTGAGAAGTATATGTGTGTCTTGGTCATGGTCAATAATGTCTGCAATTCTAAAGGGGATAAAGAGTGACCTGGGGAAACCTTGTGTTGTGGCCTTAGTATATGTAGAGATATGTGTGATCTTGATTTATATTAGAGTTTCTGTAAAGTAAGAGATTTCAGGAGTTCTTTATGCTAAAGGGGACAATTCTTAGGCAGTGGCCCAAGAATTTGTAAAAATGTATAGATGGGCCATTTACTGACCCAGACATTTGTTGCTAAGATGATTGAAGTTTGGCCAGTTGGGCCCAGTCCTTTATCAGTGACATACTGGTTAAGGGATGGAAAGTGGCAAATTCCATTGAGCTTCTTCACCAATGATGATGATGATGCCATCTGCACAGTCTACAAACTCCTATGAGTCTACAAACTCGCTATTCGTTCAGTTAGCCACAATGGGCTCCATAGAGTCTGGGGGAGGGTGGCCTTTTCTTAGCACCATGGGATTTGGCAACAGACTGAGAACAGAGAGGGCATAACCTCCAACAGGTGGAATATACCAGAGGGGCCAAGGTTTGGCTCTATCCTGTATCAGGGGCCCTCGGTAGCTGTGCTGAGCTTGTGGTGTGTACTTTTATGGCTCAAGTCATAAAGGGCAGCTGCATATGAAGGGTCATAGGCTCAGGATCTGTGATAGGCTCTCATTCCCAAAGAACCCAGTAGGCAGCCAGTAATTTTCACTCTAATGGTGTGTAGCACAGAGATGTCAGCAATCTGAGGCAACTTACAGCTATCGTATGTTGTCCAAAGACCCATATAAATGCACACAAGGAGGATACTAAAGCCTCTACCATAATTCACCATGAGGTGTCATTTATTCTTTCCAGGTTTAAGAAGAGGCAAAATTGGGCTACAAAATAGAGAAGCAGTGCAGATAATCATTTCTTCATTAATTAGGTCTTATATAGG
Organism: Propithecus coquereli; assembly: GCF_000956105.1. NCBI lineage: Eukaryota > Metazoa > Chordata > Mammalia > Primates > Indriidae > Propithecus > Propithecus coquereli. The sequence continues at coordinate 58,341 of NW_012151619.1, read as the reverse complement.
TTTTAATCCTTGAGGGCCCTGTTTTAGCTTACATCGAGCCATTTTAACTATTTTATCAGGGGGTCTGTTGGGTCCCATTTTACCCAGCGAATTTATAAGTGGCAAAGACTTAATTTAACTTTCATTTATTACTCATTACATCAGTGCATATATGCCCGCTATGGAATATTTTAGGGTAATGAATAACTATAATTATGGCAAATTTAGGCAAGAATATAGATACAATGAGGTATATCTATTTTTCCTCTATTTTATATTTAGTTATTCTACTAAGATTATAGGGTATACCATGTGTAAATTTAGTGAGATCCTCAGGTATAACTATAATTTGAGTACAGTATTGATTAAGTCCATGAAACCTTGTCAGCTCAATGGTGCATTTTAGCAAATGTTAAAGTTGATTTAGAATTTGTGTTGCAGCTATACAAAAGCCAAGCAATGCCCTTTTATCTTTTTCTAATATAATTTTTAAAGTTAATTTTTAATTTCCAGTTGGGTAAAATTATGGACCTTTGTTTTTATTTAATAATATATCTGTATTTGTTTTACTCCCTCACACTATCCACTATCTTGTTTTTTGAAATATATTTTAATTTCCCTTTTTTTGGTTTTGTTCTGAGCTTCTATCTACCCAAGCCATTGTTTTTAGTACACTAATTCACAGTGCACATCTTTTAGGTGGTTAGAGGAAAAGGGTCTGGGAAGGGACCCAGTGACCTGCCTCTTCGGCAGCCATCTTTAGCTCCAAGACTTCTCAGTCTACCTTTGTGGATCAGTGTCTGCACTTAGTTACAGCAGCCTCTCCTTGGTTAGCCCCTTTGTCCGAAGCTTCAGTCCTTTCACATATTTATATGCAGTGGTACTTAGATAGACTGAGTACACTGGCTAGGGTTCTTGCATTATATAAGCAACCGGGTAACTTCAGTAGGTATTAGGTGGGGGTGGGGGTAGTGCAGGTATGAAATATTTGTCCCTTACCACCTTTGGATTATACTTTGGGCTGCTGACCTCCAAGGGTGCAGCCCACAGTACCTCTGAGGGTCTGGGGAGTATGAAGATCACTGGCATCCAGCAAGCTATGCAGGGCAAAGAAGACAAGCTGCTACTCCCACCTGAGCAACAATATTGTGACCAGGTGCCATTTATCTACTGTGGGAGAGCCCAACCAACACCCTCCTCAACAAGACTGCCAACACCTCACACCCCATCCACTGCATGGAGACCTGACAGGCTAAGTATCCATAATTTTAATAGACAGGAGTTCAGAGAGAGCTTGCTTTGGCATTTTCTAATGGACTACATGCACCTATTTAGTTCACGTAAGGCAGTGGCTATAGTACATTGGAAAATTCCATCAAAGGTGGGAAATAACATGGCTTCTTCGATAGATTTTCAGGCTTAGGAATCATGTTTGATTGTGGATTAGCTTTTGGTCAATCCATTATTTGTTCATCCTATTGATAGCTATAATATTTTCCTACTTGTTCTATTATTCAAGCAAACCAAAAATTTCTTAATAATAATAATAATAGTAGCAGCAATTTACAACTATGGAGTATTTACTCTGAGCCAAGGCTTAAGCTGTTTTTTAATTATCTCTTGTCCTCATATAGCAAAACCCCTCCCCCTCCAAGCTGACATTATCTTCAAAAATGTCATTTAAAATTTGGCACAATACTAGAAATGTTACATGTGTGTTCCTTAAGTGAGTACACAATGAGACTGGACCCTGTATTACTTTGAGTTTTACTACTAAACAGAGTCGATTATTCCTTCAAGACTTTCTGAGTCATTTAATATTAGGTTGCAGGCTGAAAGCCTCAACAAACTTTGGTAAAGTAAAGTAGTCATGGCCAGACTTGGTAAATTTATGTGTAAAAAGCTAAAGTGTAGGAGATCTGCCTCAGAGTCTTGCTCTTACAGTTGCCTCTGTCTGAGAACCACCACTTCCAATTACCCATGAGAATCGAGGACAGCTCAGCATTGTATATTCTGAGAAGTATATGTG
>NW_012151619.1:55504-56283 GCF_000956105.1 Propithecus coquereli | reverse complement strand
AAATACTTTCCAGTGAAACCAATCATGAAGATATTTGGGAGGAAAAAGGTTACTATAATGCTATATAAAATGCATAAATATATCTCTTAAAAGTAATTTGTTAAACCTTTGGTTCAATGTAAAAAAGTTATTTTCAATCGACCTCTTAATTGTCACATACAGAGTCACCTTATAAATGTCACCCCAAAAGAAAACTGAGTACTCTTGCTGTATATGCAAGTAGCAGTTCAAATGTAATGCAAACCTCAAATAATCTAGTGGCTATTATATAGTAGGTGCTCAAAAGATGATTATTGACTTTACTGATCAAAAATATTTTTTGAACATTCATAAAATATATTGTTTTGTATATACATAAAACACTGCTAATAAATCTATAGAAATTAAAGAAAATAAATAAAACAAGCTTCTACTAGTTTTAGAACTTTCCTCACATTACCTTAGAAAAAAAGTTTATGGGCATATTATTTATCATAACATTAGTTTCTCCTTCTGCTAAATAACTTTAAAAACTATTTCTAGTCATTTGATCTTTTTAAGTATAGAAATTGTGGCAAGAGCTCCAAAGTCCTATGGTAAATTATACTTCTCCCCATGCAGTAGTCATAATAAATGAAAAATACTTAGACATAGAAATCTCATTTGAACATTTCAATTATTTTCTATTAATATTTTTTCTATACTTTACTAGCATTATTAATAATTGATGAGAAAGCCAGTCATTCAGGAGCTCACATTGCCATTGCAGCAATAGAGGTAATGAAGATTTGTGTAAAGAA
>NW_012151619.1:52173-52785 GCF_000956105.1 Propithecus coquereli | reverse complement strand
ACTCTTAAGTTATGAGAAATTCAAATATACTTTATGTAATGAAATATCCAGAGAGTTAATTAAATATTTTTAAAACCAAAAAGTTTAAGAGCAGAAATATAACTATTTCTCTCTCTCTCACACACACACACAAACACACACATATGCACACCTGCCCAACAATGTTTGACTGGCGTGTACAAGCAAAATTTGGGGTCAAATGAGCACCAACAGAATTAATTTACAAACAAACATCCGGGCACACTGATAAATAGAGCTACATGTATAAGAAACTAGAATTCCCTCCAATGATTTACAACAACTTTAGGAATAAAAACGGCTATTTATGGGGAAACAAAAGGAATATAGGGAATAGAACTAAAAAATATTGAGACCAGACACATGAGAAACATAATGGTCCAATGCCACTCTTGATTTTTATAAGGAACAAAATATTTATAGAGTTTAGTCATTTTCAACATGGTTGCCAATAAACACTTTCTTATATTCTGTACTGCCACACTGCTTTAATCGAATAATGATAAATAATATAGTATTATATACATACACACACATTCATCTTTTGTTGGGTTCTATGGATAGGCTCTTAAATTCAAGACTTTTTATATTCCT
>NW_012151619.1:45649-47948 GCF_000956105.1 Propithecus coquereli | reverse complement strand
TCTCTTTGACACATTTGTGATCCTTTCTCTACAATATCATCAAGATCAAATCTACAAATATTATTGCAGTGTGCTACACATAATTATGACTTCCAATTAACTATGTTTTCTAATTTCGAAAAATCTTTATGAATTTTCTAAGTCTCATTGCATTATATACTATATTACAAACACAAAATGTCCTGTTATATATCTCCTTCCCCTTCCTGGAGATTAAACTTTTTCTTTCTCTGATTTAAACATCTAATTTTATTGATGAAAAAATTTTAATATGCATAGATGTAAAGAAATTTTCACATTTTCTAATTCTTCTTTAATAGAACCCTATTTATTATGATACTAATGTTATCATTTGGAAATTCTGTTACTACTAGTTCTTTCAAGATTTTATTTCAAGCACCTGCATCCCAAAAGGACATATACATGAGAACTATCCAGGCCTCACATAATTGTTCCTGAATAACCCTTGAATTTAGTTCTTAATCAAAAGGAGGACTGTCTCCATGTAAAGGGTCAATCCCATTAAAGGACTGGATTTTGCAATATCTTGACTTTAGTCCTATTGCACATGGTAATGGCTATTTCTGCTCTTTGCTAGTAATTTAAAATCCTTCAATCAATAGATAGCAAGATAAATGTTTAAATAAGCCTTTAAAGCATTTAGGCTTGTACCTCTGGATTCATGTTTTCTACTCCTATTCTACTTCCAAATAATTCAATAATTAAATATTTAATAAGAAAAAAATGATTGAATAACAAAATCATCACCTTATACATTTGGAGTGATGTGAGTCATTTGTTTACATATTTTTTCTACAAGCACTGTATCTAATTGCCGGACACTGATAAATCAGATTACAACCTGGTAACAGAGGTGGAATCTATACACATAGAGCAACAAGGTACATAGAAATAGATATTTGCCTTAAGAAAATCATTTGATTTATATTCAATTGAAATAATACTCAGTTGAATATTTCTTTTATGCCAAAAACATGCTAGATAAGAACTGTTCAGAGCTGTAGGATAAAATAGTGAGGAAGACACAATTCAGTACAAACCTTACACATGCTATTACAAATACATATACCAAATTTGATGATAGGATAGATTGAAAAGAATAACTCTCTCTCTCTAGCAAGGATGGAAGGGGTGGTAGTGACAGAAAATAGGACTGGGGGGAAAACTTCCCACAAACAATTTGGATCTTACAGAATAACTAGATGGTCAACAAACAGTGGCATTTTAAGCAAAGGCATTTTAAGCAAATAGAATATGCAAACTCACAGACATACACAAAGTGCTGTCTTTGTATTCTGAGAATAGCATCCTGTTTAATGTCTTTGTGGTGGTGCTATTTTAGTAGAGGGTAGGCTCTGAAGATATGACTGTAAAGATTTAGAGTAGAATCATTCAGTTCAATTCAGGAATTATCATTCAGCAACTACCACATGATAGTCACTCTGACCAGCACTGGAAAAACAACGTCTATTTATTAAACTCAGATATATATCATTACTGTCTTTGGCTAAGTATGACATATAGATGTTGTTTAGTGAATGTATGATTGAATAAGTCATTGTCTGTAACTTCTAGAGTTTTATAGTCAGGCTGGCAAAATGGACATATAAAAGAATCACAGTGCTGTATCAGACACATAAAAATGAAATAATTACAAGGTACTTAAGAAAGCCAGAGAAAGTTTGTATATCATGCTAAGATAGTTGGATTCTCTACTATAGGCATTAGGGTGCCTTGACAGGTTCTCAAAGCAGAGTATCAAGGTGATCCTATTTGTGTTTTAAAAAGAAAAATTTTGTTGATTGTGGAGGGTCATTTGTATATGCGGGGATGAGAAACTGGAATGGAAAACAATAGTCAGGAGGCTTTGGGAATAGTCCAGATCACCATTGCTAAGGACCTGAACTGAGTGGATGGTGATCAAGACAGAAGGAACTGATAATTAAAACATATAAGAGAGACAGTTGGCAAAATGGCCTGTGGTACATTGGTGAATGGAAAATAAGGAGTTAGGGATGACTTCTAGGTTTCTAGAACAGTGGTTAAAAACACTGTCAGGCTGTGTGGGTTTGAATTCTGGTTCTACTTCTTACTAGCTCTGTGACTTAGACAACCCTTCTGTACCTCGGATTCATCATCTATACAATGGAGATAATAAGTTTACCTACCCCATAGAATTGCTGTGGGAATTTAATGATTTAATATTCTTAGAGCATTCAGTTCCATGTTTGCTCCATAGTGGAAGTACCATATAATTTTCAGCTTATGGTAGCACTCA
>NW_012151619.1:30975-32279 GCF_000956105.1 Propithecus coquereli | reverse complement strand
ATATTTTTATAATATTGTCATGGTTTCTTACAGAATATTAATGTCTAATTATAGTTCTATCTTTACTCCAGTAAGCAATATAGTCATTTAAAATTTTATTTCGCCTTTACATTTTTCACAATTCTAACAAAAATAATTTCTCACAATCATACTTCTGGAGCAGCGATAGCCCCATATCTTTAGTGAGTTAACATTTTAGTTTAATAATGCAATGTTGCTTCAACACCCCTTCCACAAGATTTTGGAAATGTTACTAACTAATTTAGAGAGACTTAGTTTGACTGCATCATTGTTCATGAAATCACTGGGATCCCTCAGAATCTCTCAAAAGAATGTGAGTAAAGTACTTAAGCCCTATGACATAAGTTAAACAAACAAAAAAATCAATCTATTATTCTTTAAAAGTTAACTAATATCAGCTGAAATAGCACAGGATAATCATTGGGACCGACAGAAATGTAGGTGGAGGAAAGCTTAGTCAAATAGCAAAATTAATTCAAATATCAGCCACTCTGAATAAGTTGTAATCTTAAAAGATAAAGTCTGCATGCATTAAACACAATGGATGGTGTTCCAAGCATCACAGTAAATGATAGAATTCTTCTGTAACTGTAATAATTCACGGACTAGTGAATATCAAAGATGTTTTTGATCTTGGCATTTTATAAGAACACAACAAATACATTATATGTAGAAGTTCAGCTGACTCATAAGCTATTTCCATGTGTCTATTATACTTAATAGACACAGTTATAATAGGATTTTTCCACAGTAAATTGAAGCCACGTTTCATTTCACTAAGCATTCAGAAGAATTTAGATTTCTTTAGAATTAGAGCAATTATAATCTATACACCTCCCTCCTCCAGCAATTTTCTATTTAAAGTGAATCCAATTATACCTTTTTCTTTCTCTAATATTACAATAATAAAGTCTCATGTTCATCATTATTCATACCTTTAGGAAGTCACCATAAACTTGTGATGAATGTTGCATTTCCAATTATTTAAACCAATTTCTTGTTTTAAGTCAATTCAGGAATCTCTGAAATCATGTCAAATTAGATAGCCTAAACAAAAGTCACACAGATCACACTCATCAAAGATTACTCAAAAACTGGGCATGGTGATATAACTGTTTGTTCCAATATGATAACCTTAGTTTCATTAGCTGAAGATAGCAGAATCTTTCTTTATTCAAGAATTTATGTATTTTAAATTTATACCTGGATCTGAATCTTTTTAAGCCAATCCATAATCAGTATATAATTCTAGTTTTTGACATATGAAATAGCTATAATTATAA
>NW_012151619.1:29509-30925 GCF_000956105.1 Propithecus coquereli | reverse complement strand
GACAAACACTGGTTCTAAAATGTGGAAGTGAGGAAGAAGTCGAATTTTAGTGGGTTGACCAGGACCCACATCATATGGGATAACAATCATTGGTAACTTTTTGAAGAAGTTTGAAGATAAATAGAGGAAGAGAAATAAGATATTTTGGAAAAGGAGGATCAATGATTTTTAGTGTTTGCTGTTTATTTATTTTTCATTTATGCAATGCACATGAACTTTAAAGATAGGGGAGATGAGTATTTTGTTTAGAGGAAGAGAAAACGGAACTAAAAACTATGAAATTAAAGGAAATGTTAATGGTAAAGTTCCATTCTGAGGTGAAACATTATAGAGCTCAAAACTCATTGCATCAGCATTTAGGCAAGGCGCATTAACATCTATCTCAAACTCTCCCTGATTTGTGGAGTGAGAGATCTTGATGTTTAGACTGCTTGACCTGGTGGTAGGTAAAATATGAATAGCATACAGATAGCAGGATGTCTCAACTGGACTACAGAAGATGGCACAAGGATAGGTTGATGAATGGAATCAGTCAAACGCATGTAGAGAAGTCAAGGTATTTCAGGCAAAGAACATGGAGAGAGTAAAACTAATAACATCTCATTTTCACTTGCCCCCTTCTTTTCATTACCAGTAAGCATAATACAAGCAACACAGTGTAGTAGCTAAGAGCATGAAAACCTAATCCACAATGAGACTGAATCCCGACTCTGCCTGTTATTATTTGTACTACCCTGTGAAAGGTGTGTTCCTTGGGAAACAGACTCTGACACTCACATTTTTGACCAGGAGGCGTGTTAGGGTGTGCTCTCAAAATAACACCCAGGAGAAGTGAAGGAAACAGGACTGGGAAGAGGGGTAAGTTCAACAGTAATATAGATGCAACAAAGGCCTTAACTAATTCCACCATGAACTCTGGGTTTAGGATGGCCCTTTAGAGTTGTCTTATCTTTAATCAGTTAGATCAGGCTTTTTGTCCAGACATGGGATAGAGCTATACCCAAGGGAGGGGCATTACCATGAGCAAGTTGAGTCCATTCATACATAGACAATTCCCAAAGAGGAACAGATCTGTTGACAGCCAAAACTTAGAGCAGCTGGGGGAACGACTGCAGAAGTCCTAATGAGAAAGTTGGGTTGCATGCTCTGTGCTTGATATTCTCCTCATCCACAAAAGTGGTTTTCAACCCATCTAGTAGGTAGAGGAAAGTGATGCTGCCAAATATCCTACAATGCCGAGTAAAGCCTCCGACAGTAAAGAATTACCCAGTTCAAAATGTCAGTAATGCCAAAGTTGAGATACCCTGATCCAAAGCATGGAGAGAATAATCATACCAAAATAATCATAGAGCTGTTGTAAAGATTAAATATGTTAATCCTTGTAAAGCGCTTAGAATAATGCCTAGTATTTAGTAT
>NW_012151619.1:23460-25379 GCF_000956105.1 Propithecus coquereli | reverse complement strand
ATGCAATAGCTTTCTTTGTCATATATAGAAGAAGAAATATATGCTTTTCAGTTTACTTTATTGCTTCTACTTGAATCCTGAATGATTTTTAGAAAAAAAAAATTGAAAGGATGCTTAATAGTTGAAAACTCTCTATGACAGAGGCAACTGAATTTTAAAATTGACTTCTTCAAATATAAGTGGCATAGCAGATTATTGTTACTCTTTTGAATTAAAATTCTTTTGTTGAAATTCTCTGACACAAAACCCCCACTTAAACTTTTTAAAAGATATTTAAAGTCATTAAGCAGAGGTAGTGCTAATACAAAAGCATGACTAAAAGCTTATCCTTTCCCCCTCACTTTTAAGGAAAATATGAAACAAATTTACAGAAGAAAATAGCCCACGGCTTCTTTGGAGGCAAATTTTCATTCTAGTTCTACTAGATCTTAACTACAGTCTGCAAAATTCATTTCTGATGTTTTATTCTAATCACATCTGTTGTTAGTAGCTAGAAGACAAGCATGCTCATTTTTTTAGAAGTTTATATAAATGGAAAAGAGTGACATTATGCAAAGGCTTTTATAAGTATCACTTAGAATAAAATCGGTGCTATTTAGTCCATGTAAGCATATTCAAAGAATTTTTCTCCAACCCTCAAAACAGATCTCTGCAAATTATTTTACCCTAAGAGATTTGAATCCCTCTTGTGGATTAAAAACAGATCACCTCACAGAAGTTCAGATTCCAAACAATTAGGTACTTAAAGACTATAACAACTTATGTAAATAATTAGATCAACCAAAATAATTAAAAAGCAAATTCTAATTTCTAGATTTCATTATTTGTGACTGCATTTAACACATAAGAGAGAGAATGAAATATAACCCCCTAAAAAGTGACATTATTTGCTAATAGAACCAACTCAAAAGAAGTACCAACTTTTCTTTGATAGTAAATTCAAATAAAATTGGAGGGTGTGTGTGTGTGTGTGTGTGTGTGTGTGTGTGCGACTGCATTATGTTCAATACATTTGTCTGCCCCAGATCCTTAGAGCAGGTGATGCATCCACTTCAATATCCAACGTATTTGACTGTTGTAAGCCTCTTTATGGAGTTGTCATTTAAGATTAGAACCCAAGAATTTCGAGGCGCTAGACACATGAAAGAAATAAGGTATTGTGGAGAAGACAATCATTCTAGGTGCAGAAAAAATAACTTGCAATGGTCAAGAAGCAGGAAAGCAGTTTGTACTTGCAAGCTTAAGGAAATGAATAAAGAGCAATGTGGCTAGGCAGTGGCTTTCAAAATACTTTACCCTAAGAGTAAGAAACTAATTTTACATTGTTACCTAATATACACACAGAAACACTAGACACAGACACACACAGACATACATATAACTTAAACAACAATTTTATGAAACAATATTTATACTTACTACATGCAATGTACTTTGAGCTTTATTTCTATTCCTTTCTTTTTATTTGTTCTTTTTGTCTCTTTTTAACACAGATAGAGAGACCACTAAGTTAGTTTCACAATCCACTTAATGGGTCACCCTGCAGTTTGGAAAACAAGGGAGTAGAGAAGAGTGTGATAGAGACTGGTATGGAATGATGCAGGTGAGACAGGCAGGAGCCAGAGTGAGTAGCATTTGCAGGCCATTAAAATGAATCTGCTTTATAAGCTACACTAGAGTACAAATAAAAATAGGCTGCCTGAATATTAATAAATTGGCATCGTACATAATAATTATTTTTATTGTAATATGTCTCATTCAATACTTGTACTGCACCAGTACAATACTTAAAATACAACACTCTCCTGTATTTTATCTGGCAATTCCAATTAAAGGTGATGAGAAGACATTACACAATTTTAATCCAGAGCAGCAATTAATGGAGAGATAAATAATCTGGTCTCTTTTAAAGGTGCTTC
>NW_012151619.1:19287-19815 GCF_000956105.1 Propithecus coquereli | reverse complement strand
ACTTTTAAAAAAGTGATTTTGTAGCTATAAAATATTGCATCTGCCAATAAAATTTTGACAAAAAATATTAATGGTCATGCCTTCATAAACCTAGAGGCTGAGCATGCATTACTTTTTTCTCTACCCAAGGTAAATATAAATTAACATTTCCTATGCATATATTCCATCTTCTGCTTTGCATTCATTAAATGAGTCCTAGTCATTCAATATTGTGAATTTCACTGCCTCACTTATTACAATGTGATGAATTTGTCAGGCAACCCTTTCTCAAATTCTAATTTTAAGAAAAAAATGGAAAACAACACTGTATTAATCATAGGTGGCTTAAATTTTAAAATTAATCTTTTTTAGAAATACTAAAAATTGTTTTTCCATCAAAAAATATTATATAGTTACTTGTGCATAAATTTTCACATGATATTTAACACTACCAATCAGAAAATGTGTTTTAGTAGAAAAATATCTTAAGCTAATTTTCAGAAAACTTGAATTACAATCCTTATTTTGACATAAGGAGATGGATTTTCT
>NW_012151619.1:16895-19237 GCF_000956105.1 Propithecus coquereli | reverse complement strand
TTCAGAATATAATAACTGGTTTCTGTGATAGTTTAGGTTTTCTGAGAAGCAGACACCAAAATAAAATTAAATGAGAAAGAAATCTCATAGGGGAAAAGCCTGCGGAAGAAAACAGGGAGAGAGATGGGGGAGGATTACGGAGTCATTAGACCATGACACTGCTAGAAAATGAGAGAGGGGAGGAAGAGAGGGAGGAAAGTTATAATTAATTAATTAGTTGGTTAGTTAGTTAGTTAGTGTGACAGCATCTCAGACTGCCAAGCAGATAAAAGAAAAATTAGGCAAGCCAAAGTTGTGCATCAGAGGGGTGCTGCATCTCCCACGAACAGGCCTGCCTTGGTATCCCTCCATGCTCAGCCTTTGTCTAGGAGCAGCCTGAGGGTAGCCTATCAGCACAAGAACCAAGATAAATTTCGGAACACAGCTGCTAGGCCCTTGGACAGTTAAGCTCCCCGTAGCTGGGGATCTAAGAGGCACATTCTTACGGCCACCATGGTTCTATCAACTAGACAGTATCTTTTGCAGAGCTAGGAGAGCCACGCCAAATTCCCTATATTTAAATTTGTTCCATTCGACCTTATATATGAAATGACAACTGATCTAAAGGAGCTGTAAACATATGCTTTCTGATATCTTTAAAATAACTCCAATTTATCTTATTATGTGCATAAGTAAAAATATTAGATTTTAAATCTCAGCATGCATGAACCTTCTAAAGGCTTTGCAGAATTCTCACTTTGTGAGAATTTGGATAGTAAAAGTGGACATGCTAAAGGACACATTTCATTACATTCCAGGAAAGTCTTAGCAACAAACTTATCACTACAGCTACTCACTACTGAATTTCGTTACTTAGGCAACACAGTGAGAGGTAGGAAAAAGTTAAAATGATGAAAATCACACCTGGAAGACTCTCAAAGTGTTAGATGACACACAAGTACAGACCAAATGCTGGGGACACTTACCCATTCTACTAAGTGAAGTATCACAAGAATGAAAAAACAAACACCACATGTACTCCCCATCAAATTGGTATTAACTGATCAACACTTAAGTGCACATATAGCAGTAACATTCATCTGGTGTCGGGCAGATGGGAGTGGGGAGGAGGGGATGGGTATATTCACATCTAATGGGTGCAGTGTGCACCGTCTGGGGGATGGACATGCTTGAAGCTCTGACTCGGGTGGGGCAAGGGCAATATACGTAACTTAAACACTTGCACCCCTTAATATGCTGAAATAAAAAAAATTAAAATGTTTCCTTTTCTTATAGATGAAATCTTGAAATTTAAACACAGACATTTACGATGCCATGGTCAATTTCCTCAGCAGTACTTATTACCTTGCTTTATAGGGATTTCTATATTAAAAAATCAGTTCAGGATCACCAAAATGTTTGCAGTCTCTTGAATGTTAAGTACTATTGTGATTTCAGTACTGTGCTCATCCAACAAAATAGCAAGATGCTAAAATGTTATGAAATGTCAATGACCATATATAAGGAGAAGAGAATAACTGATTTAGCAAAGCACCAAGACTTGGCTTTAAACTATTACAGTTGTCAAGTCCTGAGAAAAAACCAACAGCTGCCTGGTGCCCTATATTTGGGAATGGGGTTGTTCTACAATCAAGACCTCTGGCCAACCACAAGTCAGAAACAATTTTTCAAATAGTGACTAGTTTTGAAAATGCATTCTGCAGTAGCAAATCAAAGAGTCAATTTTATTTGTGCATTTGTGGAACAAAATTTTGGTTGGTCATTATGCAAGTTATATTACAAAACTAACCAGTTTTACAAAAAGAGGGGTATACTCACTGTTATGGTCAATTTCTTTGACAGCTGCATAGTATTTCTAGAAATGTATAGTATGATAAATCAGAGCCATGAACACAATTTCATTACTTTTACTTGAAATAAAGACTTATTTTATGAGAAAATATATTATTGTATCTGCTAGCAAAACATCTACATAATGCTTTTTGATGATTAGTAGATTTAGTAAAAAGCTTATCGTTACATGTTATAGTTGAACAAAGCCAACTAAGAATGGCGTTGTTCAATTGTGAAATAATAAACAAGATAATAAAAAGTTAATTAAAAGATTCTAAGTTTGGGGGAAATAAAAAAATAAAACAGCCTAGTTTAAACATTGAATTTACTTTACTAAAATTTCAAATGCAAAACATTTTGTAAAGCTTTGAGAAAAAAATTACAGTTTAGAATTTAAAAGGGTAAACTTATGCTTCAGAAATGGCAATGTACTATAGAAATATCAGCTACTATTAATAAACAATATACTCCCAAAATTATTATCAAAAATGTAATACATGATTATTGGG
>NW_012151619.1:15831-16246 GCF_000956105.1 Propithecus coquereli | reverse complement strand
AGTCACCATAAACTTGTGATGAATGTTGCATTTCCAATTATTTAAACCAATTTCTTGTTTTAAGTCAATTCAGGAATCTCTGAAATCATGTCAAAGTGAATCCAATTATACCTTTTTCTTTCTCTAATATTACAATAATAAAGTCTCATGTTCATCATTATTCATACCTTTAAGAAGTCACCATAAACTTGTGATGAATGTTGCATTTCCAATTATTTAAACCAATTTCTTGTTTTAAGTCAATTCAGGAATCTCTAAAATCATGTCAAATTAGATAGCCTAAACAAAAGTCACACAGATCACACTCATCAAAGATTACTCAAAAACTGTGCATGGTGATATAACTGTTTGTTCCAATATGATAACCTTAGTTTCATTAGCTGAAGATAGCAGAATCTTTCTTTATTCAAGAATT
>NW_012151619.1:4300-4924 GCF_000956105.1 Propithecus coquereli | reverse complement strand
TTAAGTAAACAACCAGACAAATCAAAAATATAGATCATGCTGCAGGAAGACCAACCTCGTCTCTTAATGTCTTTAAAATGAAAACTAAACAAAACAAAAAAAAATATTCTAGGAAAAGAAAACATTAACTAACCTCTTTGAGAAGTTGATTAAAATAATTTATGTACACACAAACAGACACATACACGACATACATACACACATACATGTATACATGTTCACACACATATATAGTAAAAAGAGGGAATTAAGGAACATAGTAAGTAAATACATATTAATAATATGAGTCTGGATTGAATCTGGCTTAGCTAAACCAGCTACAAAGGATAGATTGGGAAAGATCAGACAAGTGAATCTATAAATAGGGTGAATATATATTAACATGAAAAAATAGTGATTTGTAATGAATATTAGCAGTTTTAGCAAAATAGCATGGCAGTCTGATCTCATTTTATGCATATATGTTATGTATATACATTGTGGAAAACCTACGTAGAGATTAAATTTTTAACGATATCAGTAAGGTTTTAAGACTAAAAATATCTGTATGATCATAATACAGAGTTTACATGTTTACTTTTGCTTATTATTTCTTTCTACAATAAAAATGCTTACATTTTATAA
>NW_012151619.1:3679-4029 GCF_000956105.1 Propithecus coquereli | reverse complement strand
TATTTCACAAGATGTGCTATATATGTTTTTATAAGTTCTCAAAACCTGAAGAGGAGCAACAATCAAAGTAGAATCAAAACACTATGCACATTTTATGAGAGATTTGCTTTCACTTTGCACAAGGACAATAATTCTAGCAGTGCTGTTCAAGCTTTTTTTGTTCTATTCTCCTTATTGATTCTTCTCCCTCCTAGGTTGTCTCTTACTTACACTTTAATATTTGGGGGTGAAGAAATGATTATTTTACACACATTGGAGGTATTTGTCTTGCTTTTCTGGGCTTCCTGATTTTGTGAGCAGTTTTACCTTCTCCCAAGACTTAGGTCATATAGTTTGCCCTCATAAATATT
>NW_012151619.1:0-459 GCF_000956105.1 Propithecus coquereli | reverse complement strand
AGAGGGGAAAAAAACTAATGTTATCTCAGCTTGACATTTATAAAGTGTATGTAAGATTGCCATAGATCTTTAGGAAGACTTCACAAAAAAGCCAAGAGGATGAATGTTGGTATGTTGAAATAGGAAGGAGACAATATGAAAATCACACAATAGTGGAAGTAAATCAACATTATAAATTCTACTATAATTTTAAATACCAATTTATCAGAAATGCTCTTATGTTCTGCTGTCTGACCTCCAGTCACTACTTTTGCTTGGACAATAGGCATTGTGATAATTAGCCCCCTACTGAACCATGTTTCCTGATATTCAAACCCTTATGCATTTCCCCTCCAACACTGAATCTGCTCTGACCCTATATAACCAAAAGATTGTCTAGTGATATTGGAAAAGTAACAATGTGTTCATGATAGGCATATTTGTTATAATATGATCTCTTCAATTTGTATATATTTTCAG
>NW_012151618.1:9282519-9376456 GCF_000956105.1 Propithecus coquereli | reverse complement strand
AAGGATGAATAGGAGTTTGGTAGTAAGGGGTCGCTCTGTGGGGTAGGCAGAGGAGGTGTTATTTACTAGCCTATAGTCAGGAAACCTGGACTCAGAGAAAGTCAGTGACTCCCTGAGGTCACAAAGAGGAGGCTGCTGTATGTGACTGCTCACTGCAAGCCTGGTGCGCTTCCTCTCACAGACCTGTCCCAGCACTTAACATGGTTGTCTTTTTAACATCAAAAGAAATAAGCATCAATGTGAAATCATCACCTCGTCCTTGTGGGTTTATAAGGTTGATACTTTCCACCAGAGCTGAGTCAGAGCCACAATTACCAAAGCGAAATTTTGTTTTAAATTAGTCTTCCTGGCATTTCCTTCTCTGCTTCATAACTAAATCCTGAAGCTTGTCATCCTGTTGTTGAGAGGAACGTACAGAGGGTATGCTATGATTGGGGCCAGAGAGGTGTTGGAAATGGTTGAATGAAATGGAACAACTGTCATTCTTCCTTTGTTATTTAACAAATATTTGTGGTATATGCATTATCAGTGGTGTGCTGGTAAATGTTTATTCTATAGAAGAAGAAAGAAAAAAACAGCCCTACATTGTAATGTTTGCCAATGTCCCTGGTGTAAATACTCTCATGGTAGCCAATGTTGGGCGACTGAGGTAGATGTTGCCGAATGCAAGGTTGGGAGGAGATGCACAGACGTGGTGCAGGCCACATCCCTGCAGGCTCTGGAGATCGACTGATGAACAAAATGGACATAGTTCCAGCCCTAAGAAATCAGAACCCCTGATTATTGGTCATATGAAATGTAGACAGTATTTTCCATTTGATCCTAGCAATATTCCTGTTATTGTTCCAAAGAGAAAGCCAGAGATAGAGGCTCTGAGACTCGGAAACAGAAAGTCAGAGACAGAAAGGCAGAGGGCGAGACAAAAAGCCCAAGACATTCCAACACACGTATCTTGGTAAATTCTAAAAAGCTCCAGCCGTTTGTCTCTTCCTGTGCCCCCCGACCTCCTTATCTACCTGCCTGCTATTGCAGTCTCCAGCACACGGGTGTTTAAAAGAACATCCGATTGCAGGGGGAAGGAGAAAAGGAAAAAGAGATGATTGCTAATTTTTAGTGCCTCTTACGATATACTTCATATTTTGGTGGTGGGATTTTTTTGGCATCAGAACTTATTTACTGACTCCCTCCACCCCCAATATTTTTGGACTAGTGCAGAATGTAAATAAATACGAATCTATCAGAAGGGAAGCTATAATGTTTTGAATGGGGATGTATCAACATCCAGCTCTTGTAAGGAAATACCAGACAGCAGCAGCCACCAGTGCTTGGGCCCTGGGAGTTCCTGGGCGCCTTTTCGTAATGTTTCAGGCTAGCCATAAAGAAGAAACCCCCTTCGAGGTGTGATTGAGAGGCCACCAAGAAGGCCTTCTGACCCCAAGCTAATTCCTCCCTGGTCTGTCACCTTTGCTGAATTGTCACTATTGGTTTACAGCAGTGTTCCCTGCGTTATAATTAATACCCACGAAAACTTGCTTTGCTATCATTGAGCATTGACACCTTAGGATAAATTAGTTCATCAGATAACTTGTAGAAGAATAGTTTAGCTGCAAGTAGGTTTCAAAGAGAGAGGGAGCGAGTCTGAGTATGGCTTGAGAGAGGAGCACGAGGGCACAGAGGCCTGGTGTCCCGGAGGGGGCTGGGGTAGGCTCTCCCTGAGAACACATGACTTATGTTAACCATCTCTGGATGACTCGAGGTTCTCCTTGTGAACACAAATAATCAGACCACACCATAATACCCTGTCCTCGGGTCTTTAAAAAAGTCCTTTAGCGAGCAATAATTAGATGCCTTTGTTAGCTCATTACATATATCATCTCATTTTCACAAAAACCCTGTAAGGTAGAAGGAAACTAGGGATCAGAGAGGGAGAGTAACTTACCCGATATTGCGCAGCTAATAAGTAGCAAAGTCTCACTCTCAAACTTGGGTCTGTCTGACACCTAAGCCTACAGTCCCTCCACTGCAGACTGCTGGTACTTCACACAGCTCCAGGCTTTGGGTGGCTCTGGTCACCTTTTTGATGACTTCAATTTGCTTTTAGTCCTTTTTGATCTTCCTCCTCTGGTGGTCAGTAATCACTTGTTGCCCAGGGTACCCTATCAGGGGTTTTCCTTCTCTCGGCTTCTCATGAGCTAATGTTTCGGTTTAGGAACCAGATAACAAGCTTGCTGTTTCTGTTTCTAAGAATCCACAGATGCTGAGTAGAGTCCTAAGGTTTCTCCAAGTTTAGTACTTGATTCTTGAGATATATCTTGAACAGGCTTTTTAAACTTGTTTTCTAATTATTTGCTATTTTCTAAATAAATTACATTATGAAGTATATTTTATTGGTAAAATATCCCATATATATTGTAGGTACACAAAGGGTGGAATATATCTATGCACACACACACACACATGTGTATACACGTGTGTGTCTGTCTATGGAGGGGAGAGGGAGGGAAGGCGTGGGAGAGAGCTCATGAGCTCAGTTCATTGTTTGGGACTCACACATTATTTTTTTTCCATGTATAATAATTATTTTAGTGACTGTTGCCAGGTGAAAACTTTTGAAATATGAACTCTGCTTAATGCCAGAGTTCAAGCTCAATCGATCAGACCAGTCATCCTCCCACTTGGGCTGGGGCTGGTCTCGTGACACAGCTGTAGACCAGCAATGATCATATTAATGTTTTAGATATATGGTTGACTTTAAAGCTTTCAGTACACCACACCAAAGGTTGACCTAGATCCTGGGGAAAGACTGGAACTTTTAGTTAAAGCAATTTGCATGGGCAAGTCCCTTCCCCTGTCTGGGGGACGCAAGGGACTTGTGTGAAGAAGGAGGGAACCGGCTGGACCCAGCGATGGCTCGATGGGCCCATCCGGACCCAGGGTTCCACCGCTACTTCCCATCAACCACGTGCTGGGTGTTGGTGGAAACCAGAGCATGCTCACTACTTTAGAAATGACATGGTGTCCTTGGCTGGGCCAGTAAGGAGTTAACAGCTCGTACACAGAGTGCGAGAAGTCTTACATAACTCATTCAGTCTCATCTCATGGGTGTTTTTCTGTAAACTCTGCCAGAACTAATTTCACGGTTTTAAAACAACTCATGGTACCAAAAGAATGCGTAATGAGCTGCCATGAAATACGACTGTTTCCCATTTGTATGGAAAAGACCTGTAGCTCCTTGGGACTTATTAGGAATCATTTCTCTATTAATCCACCAACCCAGGCCCTCGGAAGGGCACACACAGGGCAGCAGAGGTGGCTTTAGAAGGTTCTCCCTCTGCAGGAGCTCTAGAACCCTCCCTTTCATCTACACATCCCCACCTTTGTCTGGATATCTTTTTCCCCCATGGTATGGTACATATAAAGTACAATTTACCATTTTAACCATTTTAAAGTGTATAATTTACTATATTTACAGAGTTATGCAACCATTACCACTATCTAGTTCCAACATTTTCCTCACCTCCAAAGGAAATCCAATACCCCATGAGCATTCGTCCCTGTTCCCCAGTTCCCCTCTGCCCCGCAAACACCTACCTGCCTTCTGTCTCCGGGTATTTGCCTATTCATGGTATTTGTGTCAGTGGAATCATACACTGTGTGGCCTTCGGTGACTGGCTTCTTTCACTCAGCGTAACACTTTTAAGGTTCATCCATACTGTAGCATGGATCAGCCCTTCAATCCATTTTTGTCCCCGAGTAGTGTTCTTTGGCATGGATTTAGTTTATCAGCTTCTCAGTTGATGAGCATTTGAGGTTGTTTCTACCTTTTACCAATTGAGTATGGTGTCATTATGAAGATTTGTATAAAGCTTTTGTATGAATACACACTTTCAGTTCCTTCGGTACATATCTAGGGATGAAATTGCTGGATTATATGGTAATTCTATGTTTAATTTACTGAGGAGCTGCCACATTGTTTTCCACAGTGACTACACTATTTTACATTTCCCAGAAATGTATGAGGGTTCCAATTTTTCCACATCCTTGCCAACACTGATTTCCCTTTTTAAATTTTTTTCCAATAGCCATCTGGTGGGTATAAAGTGGTATCTGTCTGTCATTCTTTTCAGACTAATTTGTTTCCCCAAATATTATTTTAAAGATTTTCAGAGGTGGGGAGCTTACATAGGCCGGTCACTGCAGGGCACATGAGGATGGCCACAGGCTGTCCTAGCTCTCCCAGCAACTTCATTCCTGGATATGTGCCCCAAAGAACTGAAAGGTTGAGCTTTCAAGTCCCTTCGGGTTCGAATAGTCTCTGCCTCCCACCAGGGCTGGAACACCACCCTCACGGTGATGCAGAGAGGCACTGAGAGCGGGGGACCTAGTTCCACATGTAGGATAAGAAGTGGCAGAACCATGGCTAGGCCTGGCTCACTCTGACCCCAGACTTCTGTTGGTTCCATCAAGAACCACAAATGCACTTCACTTCCCGTTTCTGAGGATGCAGAGGTTTGAAATGCTGTGATGATGGTGGTAACATTTGTATAGGCTTTAGACATGTTGATACCCACAATTCTCCTGTGATGTAGGCCAGACATCAGGGAGTACTAATCCCCACGTGAAAGCGGAAGAATTGAGGCACAAGGCCATTCGGGTAATTTCCCAGAGCTGTTGCCACTATATTACCTTGTCCTATATACTATTTCCTGGTGGTGCAGAGTCTTACAGTCTGCAGGGCACCTTCACATCTGGCAGAGCTGGAGGTCAGGGAAGGTCTAGGGGAGGGGAGTTGGCATACAGAGGATGGGACCATAGGGAGGCCTCCTGTGATAGTCTGAGGTTGACAAGTCAACCTGTTGTTTCTGGCCAACTCAACATGGAGGGAGGGAAGAGAGGAAGCAGTTTGAAGTTGCAATCTTAGGAGGTTAGCGGCTGCTCGGATCCTTCCATCATCGTTGCAACACAGGATTAGCTGCCTGTGTACCAACGTGGTATTAGACTGTGCCCCACAGTCTAAAGCTCCCTGACATTAAAGGTCCCTCAGGGAGCTTCCAGTCCAAACAGTTGTCAAGTTCTTCTCAAAAATACTGTCGTTGGATCTGGCCACCTTTTCCGAAACAGGCCAGAGGAAAGAGAATGGAAGCAAATTATATATCTCAAGCAAGACAGCTAGGGGACAGGGTTTTATTTCTGCTGTTTTTGCTGCTGCTTTTATTGTTGTTCTTTTGTGGTGAGTACAGGAGTAAAATCGAAGCATTCCTGCCAGCCTGCAGAAGTTGAATAGCCCATTTTGAACACTGGCTTGTGGGTGCCATTTTGTATTCTCTCTATAGCTGTCCCCACTACCAGCCACAAAATTCAAGTTGGCTCTTTAGAGGTAAGACCTTTTTGAACTGATTCCTGAGCTGCAATACATCTAGTGGGTGGGGATTTGGGATAGCTGATATCACCCCAGGATATGCTTACCAAAATGGTGATGGATTATAAATGCCAAGGTTTATGGCAGTGTCTTCTTAAGGTTTTTATACAGTTGGCAAGCAGTGGGAAAGGGTGTCACATTTTGGAAACTAAGGTCCATGATTTGCTTTTAGATAAACTCCTCTGAAAGCAGAATCTCCACATTTCCCATTTCCACATTTGCTTGGTTGAAGGATGGAACGTGGAACGGCAGAACCCCAGGTCTAAGCTGCCTTTGAGCAGTGAACTCATGGATATGGGCTGATGAGCCAATGCCAAAATACCTTCTAAACAGAGAGCAGGGAAGGAAGCCACGTGCTTTTCACTCTGTCTCTAATTAAATGACGACTCCGCACTGTCAGAATAGAAGTACCCTTATTCAACAGCCAGTGGCCAATAGCTTAAAAGTTTCTGGTTGTCATTTTGAAAATATATTGGATTTTGCTGTCGGAAACCTGCAGGCAGCTCACAGAGGCGTTGGTGACTCAGTTGCCTGTGACGTCACTGGAGGTTTGGATATCTAAAAGCAGGCTTTGGCTCACTGATGCTGTACCCACTATTTTCCCCTAGGGCTTTGGAGTTATTGTTTTTCCCCAAAGGACAGCATAAAAGCAGGCGTAATGGTCTTGAGGCAGCAATGTTCAAATCTATCGAAAAGCCATTCAA
This sequence comes from Propithecus coquereli, assembly GCF_000956105.1. NCBI lineage: Eukaryota > Metazoa > Chordata > Mammalia > Primates > Indriidae > Propithecus > Propithecus coquereli. The sequence goes on along the minus strand of NW_012151618.1, from coordinate 9,370,333 downwards.
AAACGCAAGCAATAGCTGTACCGCATCATGTGCTGTGAGTTGGGAGGTGGGAGCAAATTAAAAAGGGAAATTTAACCTGGAATGTGTGTGTAGGAGGGAGGAAAGGTTTACCAAGAATGCTGCGAAATAAGCAGAAAATTATTCAGCAATTCTCTGCTCTATTCATTAAAGCAATGGTGTTAGGCTTTGAAATTTTCTGTTTTAGTCAAGACCTTTATTTCATTTATGCCAGTATTTGTAAATAATTATATGAAAGTGACATTTTAAGTAGACCTGTTTCCAAACAGCATGTTATTCACAGTGACTGTTTTCCAGAGGAGAAAAGAAACAATTGAGCACACCGCACTCAGCAGAATTGTGAAGCTACTGCCAAAAAAGGGATTGGATTTTTCTACCTTTTCCTTGCCGCCTCAGACAGGCAGCTGGGACCCAGGTCCTCAGAGAGCCTGTTCTAGAGTATACCGTCTAAGTCTAGAACTTCCCCCTGCTTGCTTAATCCAGCAGAATCGCAGGCGCAGTGAGGCGGGAGGGAAAGGCTGCATGGCTCAAATGTCACAGAGCATCAGAACTGAGGAAGGCTACCCCGGGGCAACCTCCCGGGATCTGGTGGCCAGTAAGCCTTGGAGTCTAGCCTGGCTTAAGTCCATCTCTCTGGCATGTCACCAGAAAGCTCTCTGAAGTTTCCACAGATTCTCCCCCAAGTGAAACATGGACACACTGAATATTTAATTAACTGTTCCCACTCCTTGGGGGCTCAGAGCTTCCTTACTGTCTGCCTCTCACACCGGCAAGACTTGTGCAGTGAACTTTCGCACTTGGCTAAGCACATTCTGATGTGGTTTAATGTAGTTCCTCGGTGTTTAAGATGACTAAGAAACTGGTATCCAGCATCAATATATTGCAAATGCAAAAGGGAATCTGACAATTGGGATAATAAAACCACCTCACCTCTGTCTGTATGGGGCTTTACAGTTTGCAAAGCACCTGTATCATGGCTTATCTCGTTTGATTATTTCAGCCATGGCAACATATTGTTGGTTATTTTTGAATGATGAAGCACAGAAGGGTGTTAGTGTGTCTAAGATACTTCTAAGACTCATTAATTCTTGGTGACTTTTATGTCTTTGATCGTTGAGAATCAGACTTAGTTACTCGAACCATAATAATGAAAATTAAAATAATAATAGTAAAAATTAAATGAAGACTAACATACTTCTCTAGTTTAGTCATGGAATCATAGTATACTCGGACCAAAAGGAACTTTTGGGATCATTTACTTCATCTTTTCATTTTATAAATGGAGACACAAAAGCACAAATAAGTTAACTTTTGTCCAAGATCACACAGCTAGAAAATAAAACTGAGTTTTCTTCTCTCTCTGTCTTTCTTTTCTTTTCTTTTCTTTTTTGGTGAGGGGGATGGTGGGGACAGTAAGGGAGGGACTAGGAAGAGACATAATTTATAGGATTTAGGGGTTCTGTGACAAAGAGGCCATGTGTCATTTAGTCTAGGGTAAAGTAGGATTATGTGGTATAAATTTACTATCCACTGGGAAAATTAAGAACTTCTTACATTAAAAAAAAACCATTTCCAGTGATCCTCATTCTTCCCTGTAGATATGAGTTAGCATTTAGTGTCATTTCCCTCCAGACTGAGGAAGCTCCTCTACCACTTCTTTCAGTGTAGGTCTCTGCACAATGAATCTCTCAGTTTTAGTTTATCTGAAAAGGATTTTATTTTGCCTTTATTCCTGAAGATAGAATTATGGGTTGACAATTTTTGTCCTTCTGTACTTTAAAGATACCATTTCATTGTCTTCCGGCCTTTGCTGTTTAGTGAGAGAAGTTGGCTGCCATTCGCATTATTGTTTCACCTGTATGTCTCTTGCTGTTTTTAAGATTTTCTCTTTATCTTTGGATCTCAGAAAATTGAGTACAGTGTTCTTGGATATGGTTTTCTTTGTACTTATGTTGTTAAGGTTGTGTAGAGCTTCTTGAATCTGTAAGTTGATGTCTTTCACCACATTTGTTAAATTTTCAGCCATTCCTTCAAATACATTTTTTTGTTCCATTCTCTCTGTCCTGTCCTTCTGGGACTTCTGTTTCATGTATATTACACTGTTTGATGGTCTATGATGCATGGGTCACTCAGGCTCTCTTTGCTTTTCTTCAATTTTTTTTTATTTTTGTTCTTAAGATTGGAACTTTCTATTGATCCATTTTCAAGTCCATTGACTCTCTCTTCCCATCTTCAATCTGCTGTTAAGCCCTTACAGTAATATTTTTTTCACTGTATTCATTTTACTTTTCGACTCTAGGATTTCTATCTGGTTCATTTTTATAGTTTCTATTTCTCACTGAAGTACCACATCTGTTCATTTATTATGTATACATTTCCTTGAACATATTTAAAGTAGCTTCTTTAAAGTCCTTGTCTGCTAAATTCATTATCTGAGTATTCTTGGGGTTAGTTTCTATTGACTGCTCTTTTTTTTTCTTGAATATAAGCTACATTTTACTTTTTATTTTCAAGTCTTGTGACTTTTGATTGGATAATAGATAATTCAAATGATTGTTGCAGGGACTCTAGCTTCTATTAGTTCCTCTGAAGAGAATTTTTGTTTTAGCAACCAGTTAACGTGGCTAGACTCAAATTCCAGCTCTGTTTTCCCTGTGGTCAACGGCAGCTACAGTCTCTTTTCTATCCTTTCAGCTTCCAATTGCTGCTTTTGTATTAGATCCCTTGGAGTCTCCCTCATGCATATTTAGTTTAGCAGCTAGTCAAGGACTGAACAGATTTTATACACAGATTTTGTGGCTCACTGCTTCTGCAGTTCTCACCCTTCCAGAATTTTCCCCTAACTTTTTTGTTTCTGTCCTGTCTTTTTCCTCTGACAGTTCAAGCTATCCAGAGCCAAAAGCTGACTAGGGAACACTCCCAGGCAAAAATCTACAAATTCACAAATTTTACTAGGTGGAGACTCTGTCTTTTAGGGTGCAGGCTCCCTTCGAGTGTCTTTTTGCTTTTGATTGTGTTCCATTGCCATCAAATTATTTTTAGAGATTATTTTGTGTAGATACTTTAATTGTTATCTGCAGGAGGGTTAGAAGACCTATACCATAAAGCAATATTTCTTTATGTTTAAATTTTCCAAAACACTTTGGCTCCATATCACAGCTCTGGGAGGCATAACTAATACTATTAAATCTATATGACAGATGAGGTACCAGAATCAGGCAGGTTAAGTTACTTGCCCAAGTTCACACAGCTTTGTAGTGGCTGAATCAGGCCTGGACTCCGAGCCATGACTTTAGCCTGGGCTCAATTCTACAACTTGTTTTATGCACACTTGACTCTAAATAAGCCAGACTTTTCTGATACCAAAGCTCCTATTGCATTCTCTTCCCGCTAAACACCCACTAAACAAGCAAGAGACAGTTAAACAATAGACAGTCCTGGGTTTTGAAGCTTTTTGGGGGGCCTGGGACCTCCAAGGGTCACAGATATCTCCGAGGGGAGAAACTTTACCACGCTGGTGTTGAAAGCAAAATTACCTGTGGTAATCCTGGAACCAACTGATATGTACAAGCCCCAGCATGCATGATTGTGAAACTGAAGCCAGGCCAGGAGTTTCTTTCATGAGGAGCCATAGACAACCAGGATAAGAGTGCTATGCATTACATGTCCAGGGGCTACCTCTTGACATTCTTAATACAGCAAAGCTGAGTACTCAGCCTGCATCGGTGCCCATGGTTGGAGAAGGTCTTCTGTTCCTCTCCCTCACGGGGGATTCAGTGGAAAAGTGTCTGCAGGCTGCAAGTCACAGGAAGACAAGGACGTTCTCAAACTAGGGCTTGCATGGATATTTCAAAGTATGTCTACAGCCTTCTTATTCTCCGAGTTCTAGACACATATTTTCCACATCTTCTGTCAGTCCCTGGTTTTTCTTAGGCCATGGTGCCACTCACATTAAAGTCATAATCCAGCTGTTTCAGGGAAATAAAGCTTTCCACTAGCCCTGCCAACCAGCTCCCACCCCAATTCCCCCAGCCCACTCCTCTTCCTGAAGTGTGGTCTTGGAAAACTCACAGCAAGATCACAAGTGGGCACATTTAAAATGCAGATTCTCAGGCTCCACTCCAGTTACACAGTGATAAGAAATTATTATAGAATCTCTGGTTTTCAGGACAGGGAGTCTGCCATGGAGCAAGTGATCCAGGCGGTTTAGGTGCTCACTAAAGTGGAAGAACCATGGATCTGGGGGAATTGATGAATGCTAAGAGCTGTAAAGTCCAAAGACTGACTTATATGAGCCACACATCTTTTCGCCTAGGGGTATCTCTTCTTTTTTTTCTTAGGTCATAGGTTATCAGATGGAGAAATATGATTCTTAGAAATCAATTCTGGCTCTAACACTTGTTAATTGTGTCATCTGGGCTGCTGTGATGCTTAGAGGAGACTACCCTTGCCTAAGTTCTTTGGCCGTGCCTATCACAGAGTAGGCACTCGAAAGTAATTTCTTTTCTTTTATTTATTGAATTCATGCTGTCTACACTTATCAAATGCTTGTTATAAGCAAGGAAATGTGTTCAAGAGGCCAGGAGTAGACGCACCTCAAAGCTGATAAAACTTAAAGTTCAGGATCCTTCCTTTGCACTGGCCTCTTCCAAGGCCCTGAGAGTGGTACTAGTGATGCATTCTCATGGTTATAAGTTGTTGTAATACTTGAAAATGTTAGATATTTTAAAATTCTTTTTTCTTAAAGAAAGTCTCCCTATTTGTATAGGCTGCCCCAAACCTATATGTGCCTCTGCAAAGAGCTTACAGCCGGTGGGAGAAAGAGATATATACATGGATCATCAAGATATGGTGTTGGTGGTAGGTGCAATGTAGACCTTGTGCTGGGCATTCTGGGAACACACTTGTGAGGAAGCAGGGTGGTCAAGGAAGACTTCCTGGAGGAGGCAACACCTAAACTTGGCCATGGACTAGGAGAAGGAAGGCTGTTCTAGAGAAATAGCTTGAGCAAAATTATAAAAATAAGATATATCATGGCTTGTGTGTGTGTACATGTGTGTGTGTGTGTGTGTGTGTGTGTGTGTTGTGTGATTAAAGCACTTTGGTATTCGAGGACATTTTCCTTGAATTTGAGGCAGCCTCTGAAGTCAGGGGAAAGAGACTGCATTTCTAGGGAGCTCTACGGACTGTGGGGCGTCCACCCGATCCTCAGGATCCTGGACTCCAGCTGGCTCCTCTACCTGCCCTTTGGGAGACCTATTGGTGAATGCGTCAATAATCGTTCTTCAAGGAAAGATAACCGTTTTACTCCTTCCTCTTCGTTTCTTCTCACACATCCCCCCGACCCTTCTTCCCTGTCAGCCTTGCAAGTCAATATTTCATTTTGAAGAGCCTTGTTTGATGCCAGTTCTGCTTATTTGCTTCACAGCCACTGTGGGTAACGCTTTGTAGGTCTGTCAGTATGTAAATTAAACCAAGCATAGATAGCTTTGTGTTGCTTAATGTTCAGCTGATAAAAATTAATGTGGTGTGAAATGAGCATTTTATCTGACTGCAGATACAGTGACAGAGTTAATTAGACAGGCAGAGGGAAAATGTTATTAAGCAGGGTAGGGGCTTTCTCACGGAAGGGGGCTCCGACCCTCGGACCACAGGTTTAGATGGGCTGCGGGTGTGGCCAGGGCACCCGGGCTGAGGCAGGCTCAGTGCAAGGAGGCAGGAGGGGTGTCCTCTTTAAGTGGTCAGTCCCGTGGTGCTTATGACTGTACGGTTCTTGCCTGGGGAGGGAGGGACAGAGGGAGGGAGGAACAGGCCAAGCCAGGCCAGGCACTTCCAGCTTACTGCAAAATGCACACGTCAGCATTTGCTGAGGTGGCTTCTCGGTGCAGTGATACTGCCATTGGTAGAGAAAGGAGTTTCGTTCTTAAGCAAAAAACGAGCAAGACGACGGACATCATCACCGCACATAGCGGTCAATGCAGGGGAGCTAGGAACCCCTAACCTCCCACGCACATGTCTTGAGCTCTGCTCTCCTGGCCTTTGCACACACTGTTCCCTCTGATGATGGGAACGTGTTTCCCCCTCCCCAGGCATGACTGCAGCATATCCTATTACAGTGATCTGGCTCCCCACTCGACTGTGTGCTCCCTGAGGTCAGAGACGTGTCTTGCGCATGGTCGGTGACAACAGAGCTCATCACTGTGCCGGCACACACGTGCTTCGTGAACGTCAGTGAGATGAACGCGTGCACACGACACTCCCTCCGCCAGGAAAGCGCTTCCTGCCCTTGCTGCCAGCCCCTTGGCCTGGTCCACTGCTGAGCATCCTTCCCGTCTCAGCTCACATGTCACATCCTTGCCAGAGCCTCTCCTGCCTCTCAGACAGGATCAGTTCCCCAGATAGATACTCTGGAGACACCTTGTACTTTCCCTTCATAGCACTTTCCAAATTGGTGATTAACTGTTTGTGTGCCTGCCACTCCCACTGGACTCTGAGCTCCATGGGCGTTGGGATCAGGCTGTTGCGCCCACCACTGTGTCCCCAGAGCCTGGCAGGGTGCCCAGCATAGTTGGCACGTCCTAAGTATGTGTTGAATATTAGTGAATGAATGGATGAGTTTTCTGATGCCTGACGAACTCCTACTCTTTTTTCAATGCCTTGTTTGAGGAAGGTTTCCTAGCCTCTCCTGACATGCCCTCCTTCCTCTGAGTTCCCGCAGCAACGCGTATATTGCAATGATAGGCTTGCCAAAGGCAGCTGTAGATCTTGGTTTATATGCCTTCTAACCACCTGGGAAACAGCTCCCTGAAAGCAGCCAGGGCATCTTGTTCAGCTTTGCATTCTCAGTGCTTCACACAGCGCCTGGCTCAGTCCCGGTTGCAGAATTAGTAAAAAAGAATCGTATGGATCCCTTGTTTAGTTAAGCAGTATTTCTGTTCAATAAGCAAGTTCTTAGCCCACTAATGTGGGCTGTTCCCCACGCCACCCCTTGCAAAGGAACACTCAGAAAAGAGACTGGTGGTGGCCATCCCTCCCCGGCCTTGACCACAGTTGAAGGGGAAATGTGAGCAAATGCCACCTTCAGCGTCTCCTTCGTGAATTCTGTCAGCATTTGAGGAGGGTATACTCTGTCCAAACGAACTAGAAAAGGACCTGTGCATTGTTCAAGCCCATGCCTGCCACGCCTGTCTCTGCTGGGCCAGGTCCCTGAGCTCCACACTTGGGAATCGCTGCTGGGGCCATAACAGGGCCTTCCGTTCTCATGGCCCCAGGGGCTTACTGGGCATTTCTCCCGGGTTTTCCTGTTAGATCTCATTCGGTGAGCCTGCACTTTCACGGCATTAAACGACTTGCTGTAGATTTGCTTATTAACCTCTCTGTAAGGTAGAATGACATTCTTAGAGCTGGAGACTGAAAATCTTGGCTATGTTTACAAAACACTGATGAGGTTCCACTCACACCCCACCCAGTGGTTCATGAGGAAGGCCGTGGTTCTCACTCTGCGATCATTGAGCACACGCCATACCTCCGCTGGAAGCTTGCAGAGGGGTTAACACAAGCCGAGACTCTGAAAAGGCTTTACCTACACTCGCATGGCGGTTGCTAAGCGAGGTCTGGAGGCGGTCAGGTGAACATCGGGTGGGAGGGGACTTCCTGTTTGTTTGCCAGTCCCAGGAGAAACAGGGCCCAGGAGCCACTGGAGAAACAACAAACTCAGGGCAGATGTGCAGTTTGTTTTACCGCATCTGCCCCTTTGTTCCTTTCCTCTGGTCCTCTGCCCATCACGAAGCTGCTCAGTACCCCTGTTTCAGGGCTGTCATCCATGGGTGGCTCTGGTGGCAGGAAGTTGGTCTTTCCCAGGTCTCTAGAACAGTCCCATCTCTGTCTTCCCACCTGCCACAGACTGTGCTCCCCACTTGACCACCCCAGCCCTGCTGTGCAAGCTACAGGGTTGGCTAGGGAGGTGGGTACTTGTAGGTAAAAAGTATGATTCATATTTATCTTTTTGAGGCATTTTTGTTTCTGTTATCTTGTTTTACCCCCTGACCATTCAACAAGGAGCCCACTAGTATTGTCACCATTTGATCAATGGGGAAATGGAGGGATGGAAATACTCAGTGGCTTGTCTAAGGTAGTGCAGGACATCTGGAACACCCGTGGATTCAGTGATGCCATGTACAGCCCCACTCTCAACCTTAGTGACACTGTGTCTGTATGAAAATGGCATCTCCAGCTGATGAAACCCCCAGAGGCCTGGAACCATATCTTCTAACTTATTCCGCAGGGTGCCAAGCAAAGGCAAGTCTTTTGAAAAAAGATTTTGGGGAAATTATTTGTCAAGCATCTGTTCGCTCCATTATTTAGTGCTTAACACATAGTCACTGAGCACTGTCGTGTGAGGTGCCAGGGATGAGATGGGAGCCAACGGAGACACAGCACCTGTTCTGCAGAGCTTGCAGGCTCCTGGGGGAGACAGAGCAGGTCAAACTGTCACCAAATAAATGTAAAATAACAGCACGGCGAGTATGATGAAGGATATGTCCTCTGAAAATATTTAGCCTCAACCTTGGAGAAGAGGACTGCTTGCATGAAGAAGACACGATCAGAAACATGAATAGCACTGAACCAGGCAAAGGGAACGTGGTGTGCAAAGGCCCTGTGGAGACAGGAAGAATTATGTATCGGAGGAACTGGCCAATGATACTGAGGCCACGGCAAACCCGGGAAAGCGTGGTGCGAGATGCAGCTAGGGAGTAGACAGGAGGCCTGACTTGAGCTTCCTAAGCTACGACAGGCAGAACATCTGACATTTCTTTGTGCCACATGTGATATAATTTGCAAATGAATCTGTTCAAAAGAATACATGAGATTGTCCTGGCAGTTACAAGTCTCTCTTTGCCTTTTTATGCCTCACTTACTAGCAATTAAAATTCAAATCCCTTCTCTATTTACCTATTCATTTATTTAAAATATTTATCACTGGAAAGGGGAGGCTGGAAGTTTCTCCTTCTTAGGTTGCATCGGTGACCTAGGAAGCAAGCACTCAAGTTTCAAATCCACACAGGTCTCCCTGCTGGAATCTCTGGTACACCATCCGCGCGTATGGATCAAGCCTGTTAGGAAGATGCTCGCTGATGTTTACTTTTCAAGTGCATGAAACCAGACACCGAAACTGTTCATTAAAAATTCCTGTGTTCAAGCAGACAAAGGAAAATCATTTCAGAAGCTCTGTAATGAATGTACAAGTGGGCACAGGTTATCTTGTCAAACACAATAATCATGAGCAAACGCAAATGGATCCTGCTTGTGTTTGATTTCGTGTTTAATTGAAGCATGCTGACAGCTGCCTCTGGCCCTCCAGCTCCTTGGGCTGGGGGAATCCGGCCTTTCGCTTTGCGATTCCCTCTGGCCAGGGCTGGGACAGGGGTGGCATGTAGATTATGGAAGCAGCCAGTTGGGGAATAAGACGGAGAGAGTCGAATGAAATTAACACGCACGCAGGCATTTTCACCTGCCCCGCCACACGAGGACACGGCTAGGATACTGGTGGAGGGCGTGGGACGTATTTCTACTTTACTAAGGTTAGGATGGATTTCTAGTTCATAGAGAGGAAATTAGCTCCACAGAAGTTAACTGCTCAAGTCGCACGGCTGTTAGATGGCAGAGCCAGGATATTAATCAGGTCTTCTGAACCTACAGCATGAAAGCTCTCTCCTCAGTTCTACAGCTGTGCGTCGGATTTCACCCCTGTTGTACATCCAGGTACAGAACATAATCTGACGACAGTATGCACAAGGCTGTTTTAGTCACCAAAAACAGAGGGATGACTAAGGCAGGTTCCTGAGAAAACGTGCTCACAACCCACTAGGATAGACAGACAGACAGACACGATCACGGAAGCTCTGTAATGGTCGCACATCACATTTTGAAGTGCCAAAAGGACCAGAACTTTTGGCCAAACTATTTGGTGTGGCCCAAATCGAATGTCCAGAGAATCTCCATCTCCCTGGTGACCTGGGATCCAAGGTTAATGTGTTCAACGAACAGTATGATTTCACTCACGTTTGGAGGGGGGCAATATAGGGTCCTCATATTGTACTGTACAGGAATAACATGAACAAAAAATAACTTCATCCTTCTCCAATAGGATGGACTTTTTGTTTGTTTGTTTGTTTTTGTTTTTTGAGACAGAGTCTCACTGTGTTGCCCAGGCTACAGTGAGTGCCGTGGCGTCAGCCTAGCTCACAGCAACCTCAAACTCCTGGGCTCAAGTTATCCTTCTGCCTCAGCCTCCCGAGTAGCTGGGACTACAGGCATGCGCCACCATGCCCGGCTAATTTTTTTTTCTATATATTTTTAGTTGTCTGATTAATTTCTTTCTAATTTTAGTAGAGACGGGGTCTTGCTCCTGCTCAGGCTGGTTTCGAACTCCTGAGCTCAAACGATCCGCCCGCCTCGGCCTCCCAGAGTGCTAGGATTACAGACGTGAGCCACCGCGCCCGGCCTTAGGATGGACTTTTAACACCAAAAAAGTAGAAAGGACATTATCTTAGAGTAAGGAATATTTCCTTACTTTGGATATATTTAGCTTCATGAAAACTCATTATGTCATCCTTACTTTTTCCAATTGGATACAGACCAGTGAAAATCAAAGTAGGGACCTGCCCACACTGTTTATTGACCGTCACGTGGAAACTGCTGGTGTATAAAGGAGGGACAGCTCCCCTTGGTTTGACCAGAAACATTGCGTTAAACCAAGTGTGGGAATGGGTTACTACATGCTAGTCTGCTCAGTGTGGTCGGACATACGGACCTTCATTTCAGGATGGATAACAGACAAGTTGTCGATCTGCAGGGTCCTGAAACCATGACCTTTAGAGCTTCCTCAGGCTCCTACTGGAGGTGGTTCCAGGACCTGCAGAGATGTGAGCTGATGTGGCTGGTATAAGGACAGCAGGCCTCATTTCGTCACCGTCAAAGTCATCCCATGTGGGAGGATGGAACTTCTCTGCAAAGGTGGGACTCAAAGGCCAACCAGAGACTCAAGGATGCTACATTTTAAGCCCTTTTCCTGTATCCAGCATGATCTTGGTGACCCTCTGTGTCTCATTCTTCTCATTTTCAAAATCCTTAATAAAAGCCCCTTCGTGTTTTAAGTGTTCTTGCCACAAAAAAATGACAAGTCTGGGAGATACTGCATATGTTAATAAGCTCAATTTAGCCATCCCACGATGTATATATACTTCAAAACATTGTGTAGTACACAATAAATATATATAATTTTAATTGTCAATTAAAAAATTAATTTTTAAAAATAAAAAGTAAATAAAAGCCTCTTTGCACAGATGATGTACACAGGAAAATAATTGTCCAACAAGCCTCCTAGTGCATTCTCTACAATGTCTTTATTTCTTTTATATATTAAAAAAAGATAAACATTCAAGAAAATCCTATCATCCTAGTGATATTAGAGCTTAAATTTTCCCCTTGTGTCCTTTGGAGTTTAATGGTCATGTAATATTCCATTGTGAACATACCAGAATTTGTTAAGCCATTCCCCATTACTGAACATTAGTCTCCTTCTGGCATTTTGTGAGTATGTGTGTGATTAGATTTGATCACTAGAAACAGTGCTACAGTTTGTGTAGCTTTTTGCTTCTGTCAGATTATTTCTTTAGTATAAATTTCCAGGAGAAGGATTACTGGGTCAGAGTAAGCACATCTTTATGATTCTTGTTACCAACTGCCATATTTCTTTCGAGAAGAATTATGCTGATTTAACTCAATGCCTATAGCATTTGAGTCTATCAGTTTCAGTGCAGCCTGGCCAGCATTAGGGTATTATTAATATTTCCTAAGACTAAAATGTTACCTTTTCAAAGTTGCTTTAATTTGCATTTTTTATTACTAGCAGGGATGAACATTTTCCCACATGTTCACTTATCTAGTACTATTCATTAAAAATGTTCTAGGGCCACATCTGAGGGAGGGGTGGTGGGTGGGAAACTTCACTTCTCATAGCTAGAGGGGCAGATGGCAGCTATGGATGAGTCTCTGCGAATAAAACTTGAATTGATTTCTGCGATACAGAGTAACTCCATGCCATGTGACCACCTTTGCAGTTGAAAAAAAAAAAAAGGTTGTAACCCTTGTGGCCAAAAGAAACAGACCCCCAAAATAAAGAGCCTGAAGGGGGTGCTCATCCGTTTACCCTGTTGTCCTTATTGAACGGTTTCCAGGAGGTTCTGGGAGCCCATCAATCTCGGGTCGTTGCAGTTTTTCCAGTTGTCTGCATTAAGGCTTTAGAAGCAAAAGAGTAGTTGCAAAATGCATGATAAGGTACACTTCCTCTGCTGTGTTTGTGCCTTAATTTTCACGTGCTCTTAATCTTTGGTCTACTGAAAACAGCTGTACAATAGAGCATTTCTTAAGGCTGAATAAACTCACTGCCCGAGAGTGTGAGCACGGCTCCCTCTGCCCACCTTCCCACCCCCAGCTGACCAGGAGCCAGTGCTCAGGATTTGAAGATCGTAGAGCTGAATGCGAAACAAACAGCTCCAAACTCTCAAGACTCCGGGAGATTTCAATGTCTGTTTTCTTAGCGTTACGCTCATAATGCCTTTCCTGCTGCCCGCTCGCGCCTGCCCTCCCCCTCCAGGGAGGCGCTCAGCCCAGGGGTTACATAACTGTGCCTGGACACCGCAGCCAAGCTGAGGGAGCTCGCGCAGCTCACTGAACTGTGGCGACGGTGCGTTTTCCTTCCCTGCACTTGCCAGTGGAGGAGCACGGTTAGAGGATAAATAGATGACTTCGAGTTACAGATCGGCTGCACTAAACTCAACTCTCCTGGGCCTCCCCGTGCTGCGGAACGTTGGTAAGCAGGCCAGGCAGGGTCCTGCTCTGGGAACTGAAATGAATAGCTCTCGGGTACCAAATGAAGCCCCAGCACGAGGACTCCGAGCTGCTTATGTTTTCTCTGTCCCCTTAAATGTGTGGCCTCAAAGGCACTGCTGACCGTAAAGCTGCCCAGGCTGCTGGGGAACGCAAGTTCAAGGGGAAGGGGCTTCCTCAACACCAATCCTGAAAGCTGTAGGTACGGAAGATGCTGAGTTCGCTCTCCTGCAGAGCAGCGCTGACCTAACAAGAGAAAAGGATGTGCTCGATTCTCCCCGCGCCACGCCAACACTGGCGGCCACACCGAGCACCCAGCCTCCGCACACCTTCCATGCACTGAAGAAGCAGAATAAGATAGGGGTATAAATTTGGCCTACCGAGTTCAAAAGACCAAGCTCTCCTCCTCATAGGTTTTGTGACCTTCGTGAAGTTACTTAAGCCCTCTAAGCCTCAGGCTCCCCATCTGTGAAATGGGGATAATAGTAAGACCCACCTAACAAGGTTGTTGTGAGGATAAAAAGAGATATGGAACAAAAAGCACTTGCGAGGGCACATGACCCATGGTAAGAGGCAAATAGAAATCAGCTTTTACCAGAGCATTTTTTTTTCTTATCTCCTCCCTTGCTAGATTGGGTGACACCAGTAAGTAGGGACCACGTTCGCTCCATCCCAATGCTCCTAGGACCAGGCACAGTTCCCGAAACACAGTAGACCCTCAATAAATTTGGTGACCGCGTGGCTGCGTGGAAGTGGGTCACGGGTGGGGCAGTGTGGTTTTCATTTTGTTGTGTTTTAATATTTTTTCATTTTCATTTATTTGGGGGTCAGTAACGTAACCCCTCATTCTGCTCATCGACCAAACAAATTGTTTCTTTTGTGTCCATTTAAGTGAGAATATGGATGAAGGAGTTCTTGTTTTAAAACAGTTTCTCACATGAAACATCAAATAAAACTAAATTATTAATTGAATAATGATGCCGGTTGGCCGCAATTACTCAAGGAGAAGCCTGGCTGATTCTTTTTAAAGGAACATCTCTCGCCCGTGTTCCCTGCCAGGGAATGTATCCCACGAGTGGATGTTCACCCTCTACACGGTGCTGCCCAGACCAGCCCTGCATGCACCTCACAATTACATGCAGAACTTCAAAAAAAAAAAAAAAATACTGCTTGGCTAGGCCCTGCTCTTGGAGAAGCGAATGCAGTAGTACTGAATTAGACATGAGAGTTTTCAAAAGTTCTCCAGATGGTTCTCATAAGCAGCCAGGGCTTGAGGTCCACTAGGCTAAGCTTTTCCACTCCCAGCACAGCAATAAAGAAAGAGTTTCTTCTCCCCGTATGTATCTTTAAATTCCCGTAATCATTACGGCTCAGCTAAACTCCTCCCTCACCATCTCCCCACCTCATAGACACATTTCTCGTGTCTCCTGTGACATGTGAGTACTGTCACTTCTTACTTTCATGAGACACATAAAGATTTGCTGAAAACCCCCCAAGTGCTTTGGGAAAGACATACCCGAATGTTTTCCATGAGCGAAGGCTCAAGTCTGAGTGTCACCACCCTTCAACCTGAGGCAGACCTCCTTGGTGCCTGTGAGCCACAAAGATAATCCCTCCCAGGTCTCGGTTGACTGTACCATGACATTTTAGTCGATGGAAAAAAACATCATTCTTTAAGTTACTAGTTTAAGCTTATCAGTTTGAGGCAATTCCTGGGGGAAAATGTAGAACCATTCTGAGGTCATCAGAAGCTCCGTCTCTAGCGCTGTCTTGAGAAAAACCTTGTACAGTTTCCCACAAAGTATGAACCAAAAGGTTTGTATAGAGAGAAAGTTTCCTAAATGTGATGGCCTGTTAATCTATTTATTTATCTATTTACTTGTGCCAAAGAGCATTTCCCCTCGTACAGCCCTACCCACTCCTACTGCATCTTCCGCAGCTGCAAGCGTGGTGACCAGCCTCGGTTGCAGGTGGCTCCCGTGGCAGAGCCAGTTTGGTAAAACCCAAGCATTCAGGAGTCTTAGAGAAAGATGGATTGGACAGGATGGGGCATTTTAGTGGTCCATGGTGAGCCTTTGGACTGAGCTCCTTTAAGGTTGTGTTGGGGGAAGGCAATTCTTTCTGGCCAGAGAACTGAGGATGCAAAGAGATAGTAGTCGGGCCATGCTGGGAGAGGCTGCTATGACCACTTCAGGGACAGAACTAGGCCAGGGATCCTCATCCTAAGATAGAGTTTTCATCAATGTTTGTGAACGAGAAAAGTCAGACGAGCCCTCACTGTGCACTGGAATCCAAATCGCTCATCCCTTCACCCACTAAAGTCCGATCTGGGCTTGAAATGAGTCATTCGTGCTCTCCACCTAAACGTTCTCATCTATAAAATGGGACTAATTCATACCTCACACAGTGTTGGGAGGGGGAATTGATTAATTAGTGTTTACGATCTGCTTTGAACTTGAAAAGGATTCTCTAGAAGTTGTTATTAAGCCTATAGCATTTTTACTTTGAGTTCTGGGGTGTGTCTAAACCTGAAACTCAAAGGAAACCTCACAGTTTGTCCCACCCGGAGAAGGGAGATGAAATGTAACAGGATGAATGCAAATCCCCTGAAAATAGCTACCCTTTAACCAGCGTACAGCGTGCTCTTCTGAGGCTCTCCAGGGATCCTGACGTGAAAGCAAAAGAAGAGCAGCCACCTTCCATGTGGAAGAAGCAGGAAGCAGTTCCTAAGCTGAGAAGGGGCCAGGGTGGGAGAAGTCCGTCCTTTGCTAAAGGGAGCCATCAGTTCTCAAAAAATTTAATTCTTGACCTCCTGCTTTCAAGAGGAAGCCAAACAGAGTGTCTGCCAGGCAGAAAAGTTTGCGCGAGGCAGTAAAGCATACTCAATACAATTTAATTTCTAGCTCTGCTAATTCATCCTGCTGTCACTTGGCAGCACAACACTCAGGTGCGGACAGTTGTCTGCACCCAGGTAATTGTGCTCTGCTAGGGAGTTGGGTTTGCTGTACCACCAAAGGTAACGCGTGGCAGAGAGCACATTCCGGGGCAGTGGCTCTTCGGGCCTGCGGGTGTTTAGCCCTTCTGTTAGAACAGAGAAAGAAAGTCAGGTCCTTTTGTGTGGGGGGAAAATAAAATCACAATAACCCAATCTCATTGGAGAGCCATCGTAACCCGTAAAGATAACAGATCTGTGCCCAGCTGTTCAGTAAGCCAGATCAGAAATTACAGACTACGTTGATCTCTCAGCACTGACCATTTGATAATTGTTTCTTACTGAAGACGCAGCTACCTGTGATATGTATCAATACCACGCCTGCGCAGTTGCATGAGATTTTCCTTGCTGGAGGCTATGGCTTGAGTTTTAAGTCAATTGAGTCTATACAACAGAAGCTCATATTGACTATTGGATTAAAGAGCAAGTCAATTTATTTTTCTGGGTTCAATATTCAAGGATGCAAGAGAGCAAAGAGATCCTCCAGATGCGCTTTTGTGAGGCAGCGGTAACCCACTTACATTGTTGTGATGCTTTTTAAGCCATTCGAAATAGCATTTGCACACCCCTTGCTCAGCAGTTCAATATGCACCTTGACTATCGGTACTTTCCTCACTCCCTGTGCTGGCAAGATTGCTGTCTGATCCTCAGTTCTCCAAAGTGGTTATTAGAGGTGAGCACCTGGATTCTGCTGCATGAGGGGGCTCTTGCTACTTCACCTCTTAGAGCAAATGCTTGCCCTGCTGAGTAAGGATGTTTAAATGAAGGTGTAATCCACCTGGGGACTGTGACCCACAGTGATGGGGGTAGGGGCTGTAATTTTAATTTCTCTCCCACGAATGATCAAATTTTGGTAGTAGGCTATTTTAGCACCTTAATATCAAGTGGGGCTAGGCAGGGTCATGCCATTTTAGAGCTACAAGTGATGAAATGGGCACTTGTTAAATATTTGAATTGAATCAAGCTTAACTTAGATGGACAAACTGAGGCCCGGAGAGGCAAGGTGATTTGCCTGAGGTCACACAGCTGATTTGTGCAAAGCTGGGACTCCCACTAGGGTCTTGTTGTGTCTATGCCAGTTTTCCATGATACCATGAGGTTGCTCCTTGTGAGTTCTATGTGTCCGTGTTCTGGGTTTTATTTTGTTTTGTTCTTGGCTTTTCACTTAACTAATTGGAGCACGCTTTGTTGGAGAAGACTAAACTGTGCAAATCTCTTCCTTTGTTTTTGTGTTGTTGTGTTGCTTTTGCTTTGTTTTTGCTACTGTCTTACAGGGTCCCCAGTGTTTTAGAGTATGATGACTGCTTATAAGGACTATCAACATGCATTTATTTATTTAGTAAATATTTATTCAGCACCTACTATTAACTAGGCACTACTCTAGTTACTAGGGATAGATCAACAAAGATAAATAGACAAATATTCGTGCCATTAAGGAGTTTGTATTTCTGCAGGAAAAAAGACAATTAGCAACAAATGCAAGAAATGAGAAAATTGTATAATGTGTTAGAGGGTGGTAAGTGCTAAGGGAAGAAGGAAAAGTAGGGCAGGGTAGAGGGGAGGCGGGTTGCAGGTTTAAATAGAGTGATCAGGATAGGACGGCATAAATCCAGAGACAGTAATTGCACCTTTACTGATGCAGTGTCTAGACAGCGGTTGGTAAGCTAATGATTTGGGGACACTTTACAAGAATTCCACTCCCCCAATCGGATCTGGACCCCAAACTTTGGGGACCCCACACCTTGACTCTGCCTTTTGCAGCCATGGCTCAGTTGCAAGCTTCTTACCCATTTGGGAAGGGATCTATGCTCTGCTGTGCCTGTCTCAGTTTGGTTTGCATAATTTAAAAGGAACAGAAAAGCACGTGTACTTCAATAAGGCCTCCTCGTGAAGTCTTTGATGCTCCTTCCTTTCTTTCTCCCCAGCATCCAGCTCTCCGTAGGCGCTCACTAGCTTCCCAGCCCTTCCCTCCCCACCTTTTGCATCTTTAAATATCTGGACAGAGTTCCCCTGCTCTATTTCCCTCCTCTCCTGAAGACCTTGCTAGGAGATTATTACCTTGCCATCTGACAGACTAATCCAAGATGAAGGGAAAGTGTCTGATACTCTAACATGTCCCTCCTGGGTGACATTTGCATTTGCACAATAATAACAACAGCAAACACATATTTCCCTTTTGATGTGTGCCAGGTACTGTTCCCAGCATTTTTATAAAATTAACTCATTTAATACAGCGATCACATGAGAAAGAGATTATTATTATTATCCTCATTTTACAGTTAGTGAAACTGAGGCACAAAATAACTTGCCCAAAATTACACTGCTTTTAAGTGGCGGAGCTGGGATTCAAACCCTAACAGTCCAGACATATTCAATGCCTTAAGCTAGGAATGTAAATAAGATTTGGTTCTGGTGACTGCTTGAAGTACAGAGGTGAGAAAGATTTGGGGGCTCTGTCTGGTATTAATGGGAAAGAATTCTGGGATTGATTAGCAATGTCTGTCATGGGTTCAGGATGGAGAAGTGTCAGGCCTGGGGCACGGCCAAGGAGGGAGATATTTGGGGGCTGATCCCTATTAACTCCTACTGTAAAGTGAACTATCTAATTTACCGGCTGAATAAAATCCTTATTCTCTTATTGTGGGCCTTTTTCCCTGCAAGAGTGGTTACAGCAAGGTTAAGACCCCAGAGGATTTGGTGTGAGATGCATCCAGTAAAAGTGGCGGGGAGGAAGAGGAGGACAACAATGGGGCGAGGCTCTCTCCTGCAAGCTGGTCACAAGTGCCTTCACCTCAAGCTGGTTGGTTATCACCATATCCTGGGTGCTGTCTAAACTCAATTCTAGCTGAGCCAGCAAAATATCTTCTCCGTTTCAACAAAGTTTCAGGTTCCCATCGAATTACCGATAAGATTTTGAGGTTGAACTAGTTCACACACAGGCATTGCTGACTTCTGCAGATCTGATGCCTCCTCCAGCACTTAGGGATGGAAGAGATGGAGTCAGATGGTAGAAGGAGTTGAAGCCCCATGTAGGGGACTTTTCCCTCTGCCACTTTGTGTTCCGTAATGACCCAGTCGTGAAAGGATGAGGTGCTTTCCAAGACGAGTCTTCTATGTCAGTAATTTTAAACCTAAAGAGGTTTGATGTCCCATAAGCATATTCATCTTTCCATGTTTATTAAATTAAGCCCTCTATGAATCTGCAACAACATACTGTTCATTAATAGGAAAAGAGACCATTGTTTCCCCCCAGGGAATATGTCGGCTCAGATCTGTTCCAAGGTAGGCATAAATGAATTGCGCGTGTGTGTGCACATGAGCCCGGAGTAGGGGGTGATGAGGGAGGGGCCAAAAGCAAAGAGGGGAAGAAGAAAAAGAGATCTTAAACCTCAGACCAGAAATACCCAAGAAGGATTTTTGTCAGAACTAAATTCAAGTGCTTCCTGGCAGAGTGCCTAGCAAGATATTAGTTTTTATAAGGAGAAAAAGGAACGTGCAATTGTAGTGTCTCCATAGGAAGAAAACTGCCAATCTGTTCAGGGGAACCTCCCCACACAAATCTGAAAACAGCTTATATATAGGAAAATCAGTTTTTTCCTTCTAGCAACATTAACATAGTCAAACAACTGAAGAGAGAATTCTATTAACGAAGTCAGTCCCATCAAGTTAAAGCCTAGGAATACCGCCATCGGGGCTCGGTGGGGAATCTAATCATTTGAAGCTTGGACCAGAATAACGTGGAAATCCCATCCATTTACAGTCATGTTCCTACTAACACTGAAGGCAAATCCAGGAAGCCCAACAGAAGCATAGGGAACATAAGAGAGAAGGCTTGAAAGAAGAAAGAAGGTAGAAGATATTTTGGCAGCCATGTGATTTATCGACGAGAAACCTTAGAGATGTGGGATGTCTCAGTCCACACTCATTTCAGGACAACGCACTTTCTTTAGAGAATGTTACAGTAATATACTCAAAATATCAGTCACAAAGGAAGTTGAGGAAATGTGTTGAGTAATCATGAATTGATACTATAATTACCCTAAATCTTCGAGTTTCCAGTTAAAGCCAATGGTTGTTTTGTAATAGAATCTAAGGAACATGGTTATAATGTGGGTTCGACAAAGAGAACACTTTCCTCCTCAATTCTTATCCCCTGCTTTAGGATGAAAATAAGATTACCATGGGAGGGACAGACTAGAACATTTAGAAAGAGACCAGCAAATGACTTCTATCCATTCACAAATACCAGTGGCAAATGTGGTATATCTCAGGACTTTGGTGTAAAAGAAGAGAAAGACAATGAGACATTTTTGTGACCTAGATACGGGGGCATCCGCTGAGACTCCCAAATGTGCCTAAGACTGGTAGCTACCCAGGGCAGTAAGCAAGATAGGGACATGAGAGGGGGGCTTTCTCTTTTCTTGGCATACACTCTGCTAGTAGAAGCAGGAATACCAACAGTCATGTGAGGAGGAGTCCTTAGAAAGAACATCTGGTGGGGGATCCGAGAAGGAGATTGGGCCTCTGTGACTCGTCTGAGGTCTCTGTTTAAGGATGAAGCCGTTTCCGGTGATGGCTCTTGGATTAGGGAAGATTCTCAGATGGAGACATCAAAGAGTAGGGCAACACATTTGATGATGGATATTATTGATAAGTGCTTGACATTGATAAGTGTTACACAGACTCACCTAACCCAGATACTCTGGCAAAAATCAGTCCAGCCAGAGCAATAACATGACTAGGTTCCCTGGGGTATAAGACAGGGCACTGCCCTATTAAGAGTCCCCAGAAGCCATGCGATGGGTGTCAGCCAGGTCCTCGAGTCTGAGTCAGGCCAAAGGCACACACTGTCATCAAAGGATCTTTCAGCTGTGTCCCATCCTAGTGGTCTTCACGTTGCCGTGGAATGCTCCTGATTTATGCCTCCCCAGATGGCCACACGGAATTTCATAAATGATTCGAATTTTAAACCTGGGGTAAGAGATGTATTTCAATGAAATAAGTACGGCTATCATCAAGTCTTCATTACACATCACATAAACGTGAAGCACGCCCTTAAAGAAAACAGAGCTCTTGGCCTCTGCACTTGGGAAGCTACCATATCCAGGTAGGATGGTGTTGAGCCTGGGTGGGCAGACAGCTCCAAATGTTTCCAGAGTCAATGCTCGCCTGACCTTCCTTGATTCCTTATGTGCATCTCAATTCAATGGCCAGAAGTCGGCCCTGAGTTCCTGAGTTTTTCCGGACTCTGCTGCCATTGCGTGACCTCCACCAAGTTATTTCTCCTTTCTGGGGCTCAGTTCTCCATCTCTGAGATGGAGAGTTCTCCTGCTCTCAATTCCCACCCAGGGTATTGTGTAGTGAAGTAGATTTCAAAGTAAATCAGTATTGCTAGAGTAGGTGAAAGTACCGTACCAATGTAAATTTACGAAGTTGGTGACACAACTGTGGTTACATAAAGAATACTCCTATTCTTCAAAAACACACACAGAAGTATTTAGAGCTAAAGGATCACGTATGTTACCTTATCCTCAAATGGTACAGAAAACAATTGTGTATATCCATAGAGAGAGAGAGAGAAAAGAGAGAGACAGAAAAAAATGTTTTTTAAGTAAATCACTGTGAATAATAAAGCCAGCAGTGAGTATATCCAGGGTATCATTCTTCAGGTCAAAGTTCACCATAGATATTTAAAGCCAAGAGACTGCCAGAAAGCCCATGACTCCCTGCGTTCCAGCTTTCATAGACTTGTCAAGATGGATCAAGGCTTCATCCCCTACAACCTTCAGGTGCAAATGAGCTGTCAAGGGAGGTTTTCAGAAAGCAATAAAAGAGCCCTTTCCTTGGAGGCCAGAAGGGTCTGGGTCTCCCATTTTAGTCGAAGGAAGCTAAATGGAACTTGCAACTCAAAATATGTAATGATTCACCCCATGGTAATAAAGCAGCCCTGGAAAACTCCCTAGCGGGATTAATCTTAATCGGCAATTAAGATAAAGTCTGGGCACATGCTAATCCAGGGCTTAATCGGAGACATTTTAATGTGCTGCTGTGGTGTGGATATAAGACTGGGATTCCACTAATTGAGCCTGGAATGTGGGTGTGAGGAGGAGGAATCACAGAGCGCGGATCGCCCGCAGATCCTGCAGTGAAACGAGGTTTCGCAGGAGCGCTGGGCAGTCTTGGCTAGG
Source organism: Propithecus coquereli (assembly GCF_000956105.1). Classification (NCBI taxonomy): domain Eukaryota; kingdom Metazoa; phylum Chordata; class Mammalia; order Primates; family Indriidae; genus Propithecus; species Propithecus coquereli. The sequence continues at coordinate 9,348,244 of NW_012151618.1, read as the reverse complement.
CTAGGCTAGGCCTTGGGTGGCTTCCCTGCCGTTAAGGCGCACGGTAAACGAGCACCCCACATCTTTACTGCAGTGCCGCCAGAGGAAGGAGGAAAAGCAAGTTCCTAACAAGACAGAAGGCAGACTTCTCGCTTCACTGGCCTGTTCTGAAAGCCCTGGTTCACGAGATGATCACTACTAACACAGGGTGTGGGGACTCATAGGAGGAAAAGCAAAATATAAAAGAAAAAAATTTAAAACCGTTTTCAAAGAAAGTTAAAGCTGGCATCATTACCCTGTTGTTTTCTTTCCAGAAATTTCTTTTGCATATATTTCTAAAATCCAGGCAAATACGTGATATAGTCTGTAAGTGTAAATTCCCAGTGGCCGTGACTTAGTACCCTAGGTTAGCAAGAGAATCCTGCCACCTGCGTGCCAGCTGGTTTTGCCTCCAGTTGTGTCGTTTGTAAATCCTGCCTTGTCAGCCGTGATTTGAAAATCTGATGCTGGCATTGGCCCTGAAATTCTCATTAGAAAACCAAGCATCCAGTTTAAATATAAATATATAAATAGTATGTATTTTAGAGAAGTTTATTCTATATTTTTGACCTCATCACTAAATGCACTCTAGCCACTGTGCTACCTCCTCTTTTCCAAGATCACATGTGTCCTTGCTACTAGAGATAGGTGAGTACCAGGGCCTTCTCCTAGATGAGACAGCTGATCTTCCAAGAGATCAAGTGGCTTGTTCACGTAAGACCAAGGTTTGCATTATTCATTCATTGGTCCGTGAGAAAGGAATCTGGCTATCAAACTTTTCTGCAGATACATAGTTGAGTGCATGTACATAGGTTTCCCCATGCTTGCGTTGTGGAGAAGGTGTCAAGCTTTCCCTCAATGCAAGAAAACAAATATGGAAAAGTCAAAGCTGCAGAATAGAGCAGCTCGCCTTTTAAACCAGTAGATATCTCAGGAGCACCAACTGTGAGAAAGGCATAGTGTGGACTCTGCCAGGCATGCAAAGAGGCAGAAGCTACTACTACCCAAGGGCTTGTGTTCTCATGGAAAGAATACAGTATACAGGTGAGATGACAGCCAACGCTCCTAGCAGCATGCGAGAGGCACCATGAGTGGTCCACATAGAAAGAGCTCTCTGATCTAAAAGGAGCAGGAGATCACTGTTGGATGAGTGTTCAGGGAAGGCTTCCCTGAGGAGGCAGTCTTGAGTAACCCAGGGAGAGAGAAGGAAAGGAGGCATCCCAGATAGGAAAGTAACCAAACTCAGTGGAAGGGAGAGGGCAGGGAGTTGGATCTACTAGGAAATAAGGCAGAAAGGGTTAGAGCCAGTCTGCAGAGGACGTGGAAGTCCTGGCTTAAGAGTTGAAGCTTGCCACCTCATACACTGTGCATAAGGTTGCCAGATTTAGCAAATAAAAATACAAGATGACCAATAGATACGAATTTCGAATAAACAAAGAATAATTATTGATAGAGGTATGTCCCATATACTACATAGAAAAAGCATTATTTGTTGTTTATTTGAAATTCAGATGTAACTGGGCATTCTGCTGTTTTATCTGGCAACTTTAATTGTGGAACTCTTGAAGGTTTTGGAGTAGAAGAGTCCCGTGAAGGTAAATCTCTTCCAAAAAGGGACCCGAGAATCATGCATCAAGAACTGTGAAATCTAGCTGGGTGTGGCGGTGCCCGCCTGTAGTCCCAGCTACTCGGGAGGCTGAGACAGGAAGATCGCTTGAGCCCGGGAGTTCGAGGCTGTAGTGTGTTATGATTCACCTGTGAGTAGCCACTATACTCCAGCCAGGGCAACATAGCGAGACTATGTCTCTAAAAAAAGAACTGTGAAACCTCACTCATCCCAAGATTTCCTTTATGGGAAAGCTCAGTGGGAATTTCATGCCCCATCTAAGGTGTTCCCTATAGCTGAAGTGCGTGAATTACTTGGTTATGAGATATGAGCTTAACATGAACCATGAATTTGATAATGTCACAAATGAAGTGTTGTCCCTAGGAAGGCTGATTAGTGTCGAGCTGACCTGGGCTTCAAAAACATCATTTCTTACAAATCCCTGACTCCTGGGCTTTCTACACCTGCCTGTGTGTGCTGGTCAGTTACGAAATACAAAGGGAGATCAGACATAATAGACATGACTTAAAAATGTATATTAGGAAAATTATATTGGATCACTACATTGTTCATTGAAATCTTTTTTTCTCCAAGAAAAAAAAGTAATATATTTTTTTGAGCATACATAGTTTTTAGAATTTAAATGGGTGGCATTCAGAAACAAAAAGCCCTTTAACGAAGGTGTAAATTGTGCCTTTTTAAAATGACTTTTCTTCCCTACCCCGGTACCCACAGTAATGAACACTCCTACCCAATCAAAATATGAAAACAAAATTGGAGCTGTGTCAGCATCTTGGCTGCAAATAAAACTCAAAACAGGTTATAGCACATGCTAGGAATACAAAATAAGGTTAGAAATAATGCTTCAGCTGTGAGTTCTTCAGGCTGTGGAAATAATAGAGCATAATTTAGTAGAAGAGGAACTAGGGAGTCAGCATACACAGGAAAAATGAAAGAAGCAAGAAAAATGCAAGGGGTAGGAAACAGGATTGGAAGAAATCTGAGGGGGACAATGGGTGGCTGATCGTTAGAGAAGAAAGGCCCAGCCTGGGCAGAGGAGGTTTAGGAGCAGAGAGCATAGAGGGTGGCCTGGTTGGTTTTCTATAAACTCTCATACTGAGTTTTCAAGGTGATTCCAAATGGACATCAGACATCAGAGAGGCAAGCCCAAGCACAAGCGTTTGTAACATCGATATCTAACTCCCGACGAGACCAGAAAGAAGGACTTCACTGAGACCTGAGCAGTCTTTTGTTATCTGGTGACTAGAACATTCCAGGATGGTTTATTTTATTAGTCTGAGATTATCCCCTAAACCCTAACCAAATTTGTAGAGCAGACTTGTAATTACCTTGGCTTACAGGTGCAGATGTCAGCTCACAGCATTCAACCAAAGGGATTTTTTTTCCTTTTTGCAACTTCATCAAGATATTACTTGTCCAGATTCCACCCCCACTCCGTAAGAACACTTAACCCTGGTGAATAAAGATGAAACAAAAATAGTTAACAGGTTTTCTGCTTATTATTATATTGGCAAGAGGCTTATCAAGACAGTTATCTCAAATAGAAGTCTGCACATTTACTTTCATTCTAACTCAATTAAAGAGCATTTTTCTTAAATGTTTATCACGGAAGTTAATTTCCCTTTGTATTTTGCTTCTCCGGGCTAACAGTTAAGAACCTGTGATTAAGGGAAAGGGGTGACCTTCCTTTGCTTTCTGTTCTCACTAGGAAAAATAATTCAAAAACATGATCTCTGCCATGCACCAATCTAGAATAGGGCATCAGGAGCCTGATGAGGATGATGCCTGAAGTCTCACGGGCTGTGTTCACTGTTCACATTTTAAAAATAACCACACATGCAGCAAACATTCAGTGAAGACTTGCTAGGGATGAGAAATCAAAACATGCCACGTGAAACTCCCCTGAATGTACTACAGCCTCTACTCTGTATCCTGTCTTGAAATAATCATTTTGTGAGACGACACATTTCTCACCTTTATTAATTCATTGCCAAAGTCAGCTCCTCCCTACCACCTGGTCAGTCCTTTCTCATTGTCTACATGTGATGAGTTCATTAGAAGGAATAAAAATCCACTTTATCATGCCAGCCTTCACCTCTGTCTGTCAGCGCACCTGCTCTTAATTTTACCACTATGATTCAGTCATGAGACAGAGTTTAAGCTTTGGCCTCTGGTTTGGCTTATTCTGTGCTCGTGCTGCTCCATATTAATTTTTTTAAAATGAAGGCTTTAGTGTTAGCTGTCGAGGCAATTATTTTATACTTTTAAAAATAATATGGGGGGTGAAGAATAAAAACTGAAAGTCCAGTTGAGACCCAGACGATGATCTGGAGTGATGTCAGTGTCCCCTGCCCCACGTGAGGAAGAGAAGTTCAACCAGCCCGGGGCTCATGCCGGGGCAGACCTGCCCACCCTTTCAGGTATGTTCGCAGGCTCTTGGCAAGATTGTTCGTTTCTTGATTAACTCTAGTGGCCCCGTCATGATCCTGCAGTGCACATATGCCAGTTCCTCATTACCCATTCCGTGCCCAGCAAATTTCTGATGTGTTTCAAATTTGAAGTCACTTGATCAATTTTCCTGGGTATTCAAAGTAGTGAGTGTGTTGCCATCTGGCAACGGAGGAGCAAATGGTGAAGTCTTGTTAAGTGGAAAGGATGGAGGATAAGCGAGAGTGTAGTGATGGGGTGTGAAGAAACAAACATGGATGGTATTTACTGTTGGCCCTTCCAATTCAATTTCACTTCCCCAAGGAGACCTTGACAGGTGTGTGGTTCGGATCCCTCCACGCCATAGACCACCTGCACTGAGTATTTCCTTCATGTCGGGCACCTGTACCGGGTAGAGTGGGTACAGAGACACAGGAAGGATGGCCCTGCCCTTAAGGAACAGACAACTGGATGAGAGGAGACTAGTATGTGGACCTTGTACCATGGGATGTTGAGTAAAAGCGGAGGCTCTAAGTCAGGATAACTGACTCAGGGGTCATGAGAATCTTCACAAAGGAGCTGACAGCTAAACTAGGTCTTGCAAGACAGGAGGGAGTTTCCAGGCAGAGACGGGAGGGTGAGGAGAGAGCACTCAAGGCAGAGGGAACAGAGTGTGCAAATGGAAGAAGTGACAAAATGACCAAGAATGTCTGGGGCACAGAGAGAGGTTTGGTATGGCTAAACTAGAGCAGAGTTGAGTGTGGGTGAAAGAGGAGAGTGTGGGGTCCCGGAGACCCTTCCCAGGGACTGTCTTGTATTGCTCATTGGAGAGAGAGATGCTTCAGAGCCAATACTTCTAGTTCCAACACCCAACTCTTGCACATATCGGCTGTGTGAAATAGAACAAGGTACTTAGAAAGCCTCAATTTTTTCATCTGTACAATGGGCATTATTATCCCAGCCTTGTAGATATGTTGGGAAGATCAAATGAGATGACATATTTAGAGTACCTGCTGGTGTCCCCCAAATTTGCCAGTTATTGTATTATCATTTGCCTTTGTATGTGTCCTTATCGTGGATCACAAACTCAAAAGCCCACTGTCCCGGAAGGTCACATATCAAGAGAGCCAAGTCTAGGGTGCTTAATGGCATCCGTCATACAACCTCGGTGGAGAAAGAACATACGACCCATCTAAAACCGCATACAGGCAGGAAGCCCTGTACAATCACACCTTCCAATTTTCCAGGAGTAGCTGGAATTGTGGATTTCTAAGGGAAATTCCCCATCTTTTCTGTGTTGGCTACTAATCTGAATTTGAAACACAGTGCAGGCAAAACAGTACACGTCTGTGGGCCATACACGACCTGTGGGCTGCCAGTTGGCAGCCTTTGATCTCTATGCTCGCTCCCACCACATTAGGGGCTCTTACAGGGCAAGGGCTGTGGTTGTTAATGATTCGTATCAGGGCTGGCTCCTGGCAGGTGCTTCGTGGTTGGAGGGCACTGACTTTAGCCACATACAGACATCGACACCAGGGGCGAGGAGAAGCACGCCAACAAGTGAGGTGTTCAAAAGTGCAGAATTCAAAGAGTGACCCAATGCCATAGCACAGGCCCAGGAATGAAAACTTTTAAAACTCAGCCCCAGCAAGAAGCTTGTGGGAGAGGAGCAGATCCTTGGGAAAAAAAAAATGTGCAGTGTGTGAAGGGCAAAGTTTGGCAATCTATTAAACAGCAAGTTACAATAGGCGAGTGCAGAGATCACAGAGGCAGGGATTAATGTACACACATCTATACAGGGAACTTTGATGCTTTCAAATGCCTCCTCGCCATCTGAAAATCAGGCAGCGGGCATCGCCTACATATTTCACAGCAGTCTACCTGTCTGGGTGTTTGGGCTTGACAGCAGGAAGCTCTTTGAAATGAGGCTGAGGCATTTCAAACACTTCTGCTTGAATATCCAGTTTGTATATTCTGCTGATGCCTTTTTTAAATTGGCTTTATTTTACTTTTTTTTTTTTTTTTTACTAATTTTGGAATCTCTTATTAAGTCGGATGTCTGCAAAAGAAGAAATTACAAAGCAAAGATGCCTCTTGACAATATCAAGTAAATGATATGTACACAGGCTCAGGCTCATACACAATCCCATGTAACAAGGAAGGAGAGAAGTGATATTCACAGATCAGAACTATTTTTCAACAACAGTCCAGTAAAAAGTGCCAAATGTTTGAACCATTTGACTCCTGCCCAGATAATTTCATAATGGTTTAGGGAAGGATGTTTACAGCTTTCTATGAGTAATAAATAATTTAGAAACCATTCATTAAAACCTTCTAAATTACAGACACTGCAGGCAAATTTCTTCTTTTGAGAAGGAAAGGATGACCTGAAAACTGGTCCCCATTTCTTGCCTTCTTCTCTTTGATTCTCTTTCTGCTTATTCTTCTCACTGAGTAAAGTACCAGTATTAGGGGTTCACACCACCATAAGTGCTTGGAACGACAGACAGTTCAGGTAAAAATGGAGCTGGGCTGCACTGGCCTGGTAAACTCACGGGGTGGAAATCTGAAGACCTTAAATTTTATTTTGAGGTCCACAGAGGTCTTGCTCACCCTTCACTGCTCATTTTTAAAAGAAGATGCCAGTGCACTGGCAGTGAGGAGGAGAATGTAAGGAATTGCATGAGGGAGGTTCTGTGACTCAGATTTTCAAAGCTGCCTCGTAGAAGGCAAAAATATCATCCTCATCCAAGTGGTGATGAAGGTGTGGTGGTTTGGCTATCTCTTCTAACACCACCTCGCAAGTCCTTGATTGTGGGGTGTGGGAATCTTACACAAGACCTAACCAAGCCAGAGAGGATTAGCTTTAATTTCATTCAAAAACTGTAAGTAGGAGAAAAGGCTGTCAAGTACCCTAAGGCAATACTTAGGAACAGGTAGAAGTATGTATAATCTCTGGGAGTGACAGGAAGACTATGATTCTGAATTGATCTCAAGAACTCCCAGGCCAGACTCGGTGGGTATACATTGAACTTATTTTCATTGGGTTTGGTGGGGGATCTTTGGAGCAAGCAGCGCTAGTTTGGCTAAGAGATAGAAAAGATAAGAAACTAAACAGTTGACTTGGGCCAAAGTCCTCCCCTTTCACAAGTATCCTGTATCAGGGAGAAAGAGACAGGAATTAGAAGTGGGCTCTGGGTTCAAGGATCTTCCCAATCTACAGCCTTCCCTACCCCTCCGATGGAAGCATTTCTGGTTCCCACTGTTTTGTCACTCGTTGAAATTTGGCACCAACTTTCCAATTCCACTGAAATCAAAGCAACGCGTGATGCTACCTTTTGTGGTAACCCTCTCTCGGCTGGCCTCCTTGCATTGAGGCCTGCCACTGAGAGGGATGGAAGCCATCTCCAGCTAAATGATGAACACATTTTTTAAGATGTCCTTTGTACGGTTTCTTAAATGACAAGGCATTTTAAGCACAATGTGATAAAGGGGCACGATCATAATGTGGATGGAAAGGAAGGTATTTAATGTGAGCAGGAGTGTCGAAGCAGAGCTTTATCAATGAGTGGAATTTCCTGTAAGTAGAAAGATAAATGAATTAGTAACTCAGAGTAATTTCTAAAAAATACATATCCAGATGAAAGCTCAGATAAGTTTGATTCCTTTTAGCCAATGAAGTATGATCTCTAATTAGGTTTCCATGCAGACGGTGCAGGCTTGGAGTACATTTCTGAATCTAGTTGACCTTTTCAGCTGGAGAAGCCAAATGATTTCCATTCCATGCTCTTTAATTCGGGAGGAATTTCTAATTTGTTGCCAGAGATAAAAACTCACTCCAAACAGGAAAAAAGTTTTAAATAGTCCAAAGTCCCATTTATAGAATATTAAAATTTTAGGGCTGGGGGAACCCTAAGAGACCCTTTAATTTAATCTCCTTACTTTACTGATAATAAAAGTAAGGACCAGAGGAAAATCAAAGACTTGCCCAAGGTCACGCAGGGACTTAGGACCCAGGATTAGAACCCACAGCTCCCACTTCCCACCCAGACGCCATGCTTGGCTGGTTTCTCATTTGCCTGCCAGGCTTTGTCATGTCGGCCAGATGTTGCTGAATCAAAGGTCCCTCGCTGAACTCCACCATCAGACCTGCTTTAGGGAAACTTCCACGGGCCAACACCTACCCTCTTGCCTTTCTTAATTTCTTTTGGAAATTCTCTATTCTCTCACCTTATTAATGTTAAAACAAAACGGGTTCTTTTATTGCCACAGGCAGCAGGAAAGTGAAGTTCTTTATGGAGGCAAGTGTCTTCCCTAGTGAGAGCAAGTAAATTAGTTCTGAGGTCCTCTCACTCACTGTAACTGTAATGAGAGAGACACCAGCCCTCCTTCATTAATGAGATGCCAATCACACAGGGAGCAGCCTCAGAGAGCCTTTGGGGAGAGGGGTGGCGGGGGAGAGCGGTGATTGGCACTGTGCTAGGAAGGGAGGAAGCAGAAAATAAAAGCCTCCAGAGGTGGTAAAACACACGTGGACGATCTCAAATCTGAAGGGTAGGTCCAGCGGGAGCTTGCAGTGCTCCCGAATGGGCGAATCAGCGTCGTTTATGGCAAACATCTTTGAGCAGCAGCATGGGGGAGCTACCCTCTGGCTTATTTTCCCACACATGCTTCCTGAGACAAGGTTGTGTTCATGCTAAGTGTGTCCCACGTCGGGACATATGATGGGTGACACTTGGGGCTGGCTCTCTTGGAAGGTTGGCAGCAGCATATCTTGTCTCTCCTCTGCCTTGGATCGTGTCAAGAGTTTAACATGCTCTGTACCCTCCTAAACTTTGAAAAGGAAACTTTCTACAAGAAAGTTAAGGGAAAGGAGTTTGATGCTAAGGGAAATAATTTCCCTGGTAGGAGATACTGTTCTTAAATTTGTCCAAAGGCCAGTTAACCCAAGGACCATGTTTCCAGGGCAGTGGAAACATCTGAGTCATGTTTGTTCAGCTCTTTCTCTCAATGGTGGCTTAAGAGTAGATTCTGCCCCTGGCAAGACTGTGCTTGCTGTTTTTCCCTCTCAGCTACTCACAACAGCATTGGCAGCATTGTCGAGAAAGTTTGGGGAAAATATCTGTGCAATTTTCCTAACTTAGTTTCACCATCTGCAGCCTGCCTTTGCCTTGGTAGGTTGGTAAAATTCATTGCATTTTGGAAATAAATAGAACTTTTATTTGGAATTAAATGCCTTTTTCCCAGTTGTTTTTTTTTCTCTGAAAACATTCTTTTTTATGAATATGGGTCTATATGAAGGTTAAGAGACTTTCAGCACTCAAAACAACTTAATAAAATGTCTGAGCGCACAATTAGGCATGCTTATGTCCTTCAAGAATCAGGTAACGGAAGTTCTAATTGGCAAAGCAGCATCTTGAATGTCATTTTCTAAACCCATTAGGCCATGTCTAACAGAGAAAGAGGAGAAGCAGCAGCAGTTTACAAAATACCAATAGTGTCCCTCCTGGAGACATCATTTTGGGGTAACCATTAGATGATACTGAACTAATAACCAAATGTAGCTACGAAGCCACTTTTGCTTCAAGTAAAATTGTGTGTAGGCTCCCCTAGTAATAGTGGATGTAAATATGTGGGCAAGCAACCTGGAGACACTCCTTCACTCTGTGTGATAGTGTGTGTGTGTGTGTGTGTGTGTGTGTGTGTGTGTGTGTGTGTGTGTGTTCCATGCACTTCTTTAAAAACACACAATCAGCAGGAATATGTCCTCCTTCCTCTGAATTCTTGGAGACTTTTCTCCATAGATTGGGCAAGGCCCAAGCCTGCTGTGTGAGAGAAAGATACACATCTGTCTTCAGGTATTCATATGTGATGCCACAACCTTGTGTCTGGCTGCTTTGAGTTTACCATCATTAAAATTTACATGAAGAAGAACCAGAAGTTTATAATAAATCCAGGCCAGAGTTGAGCCACCTCCCAGAGACATTTGCTTACCTGGAACCCCCTCATTTTCTTTAGCTGCACTTTTGGAAAATCTGACAAGACTCACCTAGAAATTCTACCCTTTGTTGGAGACCAAAAGGAAGAATCACCATGGAAAATAAAGATTCATGCAGACAACTGTGTTTTATTTTTGACATTAGGTTTCTGCTGGAAACCTGTTTTTCAAAAACTTGGGTGACAAAGCCTTGTTTGTATAAGTTTTTCTCCTTATGTTTTAGACACCTGGGCTTTTTAAGACAAAATTCTTGCAGATGTTTTAGATTAATTTGATTTCAAAAATGCTCGAGAACTTGATCTCCAAGGACTAGATTATTTTCTTCATTACCAATCAACCATGGTTTGCAAGGAGGGAGAAACTCAACTTTCGATTGACTTGAGTGCAATAGGATCACATCCTCCTGGTTTTTAGGAACATTTGAAACTGAGCAAAGCACAAGTGTGCTGCCTGACTCAGATTTTTAAAAAAGTAATTTTATCAACGTTGTCAGATCAAACTTCTCATATAGTGATTTGAATTTAATTATAGGTATACCTAAATGGTCAGGGAGAAAGACAGAAGTCTACCCAAAAATGGCTCATAGGAAAATGAGAGAATTTCAGTTTTACTTAGTCAGGCCTACCATAGAAGAGGTATTTCTATAAGCACATAAATGAGCCATATTTGCAAAGAATATACAACATTCCAGGCAATATATCGAAAGCAGAAAAAGGCCTTGGATAGAACATTATTTTTTTAAATATTGTAAAAGAGGTTGTCTAGCACTTTCTCAACTAGTATTTCTAGTGAACTAGCTCTTCTACACATTTACCATAAAATAATTGATGTTTGCAATGCTGACCCTAAGGCACTACAGGATCCTAAAGTGCCTGCTGAATCATCAAACAATGATTCATTGCGTTCTGGGTGGTTTTCTCGTTGAGTGTATTTTATTATATACTAATCCCTTTGAAAATCGGTAATACACCTGAGGTTTGCACTCAAGAACACACAGCCACGACTGGCGAGTGAGAAGTTTCTCTGGTGTGCGGGCTGACTGGCACCCCCACATGCTCCATCCCGCTGCCTCGGAAGAGGCATCGGATCTCCAGAAGTCGATCTGTGAAGCTTTCATTCAACTTCTCGGTCTCCTCCCTTTCCTGTTCGGCTGGCTAGTTGGAGCCCACGTGTAAACACCAATTCCATATTCCCACCCCACCCTTTGCCCAAAAGGGGAAGGGCCAGAAATTTGGGGCAGCCCTAATTAGGTTGAGCCATACAAACATTCTGATATCTGACCACTTTTTATCTACAAAAGAAGCAATTTTATGACCAATCTCAATGGTTATGCGTATCAGGCGCCTGTGTATGTGCGTCTGTGTTTGTGTCTGTGTGTGCAGACATGCATATGTCACTCAATTACCCTGAAGCCTTGATTCACAAGGACACCAAAGCTCCACCAGATCACAGGATTTACCATCCTCTGGTTTTCTAAGCAAATAATTTCTCCTTCTTTGCTGTTCCTTAGCTCTTAACCAGGAATGGAACCCCGGCGTTTGCACAGCACTGCTATGTATTAGGTGCAAGTGGTCTTCCTATTTCTTGGTATGCTCTGTTTAGATTTTAATGCTGTTTACAGATGAAATATTCCATAAATATTCATACAGTGCCTGTACAAAGGAAAGGCTCCAAAGAGCTCTTTATTAACAAGCTCCCTTATGTAAGGGTGGGAGAGAGGACTTTAATCCATCCTCCCGGAGTTCTTGCACAAAAACTGAACTATCCTCTTTACACATAATGTTGGGGTGACCTGGGATTTACCAGCCAAATTCACAGCTAAAAGTGTCAGCTAATGAATTATTCCAAGTAAATTAACAGACCAAGGGAATCCTTTTTCTATCCCATACTGAGTCTCCCTTCATTAGCAAATACCCAATGTGGGAGACAAATCAGCTAGGTGCCAGAGCATGTTTAGCCCGCGTTCGGCCCCTCCATAGTTCCTTGACCCCAGTGATCAATTGACATTTATTAGGGGAGCATTTTATTCTTCCAAAGGAAGGTGCAGAAAGATCAGGGAAAAAAAAGCTCAGAGAGCTTGTAAACAAATTGAAATTTTTCAAATTGAATCCTTTTTTAAAAATAAAAATACACAAATTGAACTTTTTATGAAATACTCAGGGCCTTCAAATTTGAAATTATATTTAAAATGCACATACACTCCAAGTTTATACATTAAAAAAATTCAAAATACTGAGTTGAATGACTAACAATTCCACAATACTATCAGACTAATCTTTGTACCAAATAAATTAGATATAAGAAATTATTTTGTATCTCCTTGATGGGGGGGAAATAAGATAGCACATGGTATTCCCCCCCATCTCTGTATCAAAGATGGTTAAATATTTCTTTCTGTTCAGTTGGATCATCTTAATTGGCAAGATAATATTTGGGAAAAGAGTAGGTAGAAGAAAGAATGAAACTGCCACCTCTCAGATCCACTGGGCGCCGTTTGGCACGCACTTCTTTGAGGCCGACCCAAAAGTGTTCAATCAGAGAGTAGGGACGATGTCAGATCACATTCGAGGCAGATGTCTGTATGTTTATGGGCAAATCCGAGATGGCCAGTCTTTCAGGTCTGGAGCTGCGGTTGCACACAAAATATGATCCTAACGATGAAATGCCAGTATTTGATCCGTCCAACTGCTCGGCTGCCTCATGATTTCCTTGTGGGAATTGTGGTTGCTACTGGCTCAAAGCTGGCCCCCATTTGGTGATGTATTAATTGCTAGAAGTGACCCCCATATTCACCTCACCTTTATTCTAGTGGAGGTTTCCCATAGTGAGAATTCAGTTAGTCTCAAAATCCAGCAACAAGAACTTTTCAAGAACAAGCCTTGAAATGCACAAAGCCGTGTACATATTTTGCTGTGATGTTCACCCTCAAACGTAGTCTGGGCTGGCCTCGGTAGGGCAGGACTCTCAGAGTGTTCTCCCAGGCTCTCCCTGGGGAATGTTTCTTAGCAGAGTGCATTTTTGTTACATGAGGCCATAGCTACATGCGGCCACTGAATCAACCATTTTGACGTCAGTTAGTTCTTTCCAGTTGTCCTAATGACTGCTCGTTGAGCATCTGATTGGAGTAGGATAGGGTGATGCAGTTCAACTGAATCAAGGTGTAGCGAAGAGAAAAACCACTGGATTGTAAATCTAAAACCACTGGATTGTAAACCTAAAGAACGGTTCCAGCTACTGCATGACATTCAAATCTCCTGGCCACTCTGAACCTCAGTTTCTTTGTCTGTAAAATGGCATCTATCTAGCTTCTGTTACCAATCTTCCAGGATTTTTAACTAAGATTAAATGAGCTGCTAGGTGTGAAAGTTCTTTAATCCACTTGAGTTACGAGCTGGCACTTTATAGAGTTAGTTGGCATAGTGCTGCAGAGACAGTTTGAGGATGACTTTGTAGGGAACTTCTATGCCAATCAGAAAGCATTCTTTTATTATGTCCCAATGGCAGTAAAAAATGACAGAGGCATTTAGATCATTTGGACTCACTGAATCACCACCACTTTAAAGAGGAGCAAAAAATAGTTGAGAGAGTCATGACAAATTTTTTGCATTAGCTGTTACCATAGAGATGAAAAGGAAAATTCCCACTCCCCAATTGTATTTGAAAACAGAGAAGTTCTAAAGTCTTGGAACAAGTTGTAGCACATGGACAGGATGTCCTAGAATGACACTCTAGGTGTAAATAAATCACCGGAACTGATGGCATCCACCCAAGAGTTTTGAAGGAACTCAAGGGTGAAATTGTGGAACTGTTGGCCAAAATGTGTAACTTGTTACAAACGGGTACTGTGCTCAAGACCTGGCACATAGCCACCACGACTCTGAAAGGAGAGACGTGCAAGTAGCCGAGTCTCACTTTTATACCTGGCAAGCTGGTTGCGACTATCCGAGTGGGTGGTGTCACTGAATACATGCTTATCGTTGCACAGAGCATTATTGAGTATTCACCCTGTTCCAGGCACTGTGCTGGATGGTAGTGGCAAACAAGTGGAAGTGTCTAGAAGGCTGTTTGCAACAGGCTCTGAGAACTCCAGTGCTGCAAACATAGATCTGGGAAGTCATTGGCATATAGGTCAAAGAAAGCAAATAGCCTCCACCCCCAGCTCTGTCAGTTGGAAGATCCTGCCTGGAGCACCACGTACCCTAGGACTAGACTATTCTGGAAAAGAGAGAGTGGAGATCTGCCTGCATTGTCTGCTCTGTGGGGCAATACCATGCTCTGCATTTTCCATCTCCATATAGATGGATATTGAATTCCGAGGGTGGAGGGTGGCTGTGTCATCCAGGGGGAGTGTGAAAAGGGAGAAGAGAAGAGGCTGAAAAATAACTCTCCCCGGAAGTTTGACTATACAAGGTGGCAGCTTGAGGAGCAGACAGGGCTGAGGAGCAGGTTTCCTGATGCTGCCTGGCATTGGTTGTCTGGCTGTTTAGAAGAGGGAGACCAGGTAAGGTTTGTAGGTTGAGGAAAAGAAGAAAGTAGAAAGGGAAAGATTGATGATACAGGAGAGAGAAAGGATGATCAATAGTGCTGAGAGGGACATCTGTCTTAAAGAGGGAGCCAAGATAGTGAGGGCAGGAACGGATATAAAGAGTTTAGGACAGCATTCCCCAACCACTTTTAAATTTATGAACTCATTTCATAGTAATATGTATTATTTGGAAGATTTTTTAATCATCTCATCATTTTGCGTGTAATGCAAAATGAAGCGATTTAATGTTTTAAAATATATGTGTCATTTTAGATAAATATATATTAAAGATTTTATTACAGAATTAATTGAATACAATGTTTACTAATATCCGTGGATTATAATAATAAATTCTGAATGAGTTCCATCTAAAAAGTAACGCACGTGGTTTAATTTACTTTAATTATGTAAGAAACAACCATTTATAAAACATATATTAAAATGACATCTATTAGTGTGCTTAGTTTGGCAACCAAATAAATATTAAACTGTGAGTTGAAATTTAACTGTGTATCACAGTATCAAAACCAGAGAAAAACAGACAGTATCTGCTTTCACAACTAATGGTAGGGAACCTTGCCATTCTGATAAAAAAAAAAAAAAATTGGTTTATTTTTATTGTATGTTTCTTTTATTTCTAAATAGTGACATAAAAGTGAGGATTTCTGGAGGAGAGGGTGGAGATACTGAGGGATGATAAGCTCCATGAGGGCAGGGATTTCGTTTCGCTCATTGCTACCTCCCCTGCCTAGAGGACAGTGCTGGCACAGCTAGGCACTCAGCAGATACTCACCGAATAAATGGGGAGGGGAGGAATGAACGCAGGGTAAGCAGAAGTCCATCCTCTGCAGAGGTGTGGAATGGAGTGAAAGAGGGCTTTGACGTGAAGGGAGAAACTGCTGCAGGAACAAGAGTGGGAACCAGCAGGGGATGAGTTAGCAAACAAGATCAGAGACGAAAAGGCAAATATTAATAGTTTCCATAACGGACAATTATTTATCCCAAGACTGTTTCTTGAACAACGACCACATGTTAGGCTTGTGAAAAATGCTCTGGGATTCAGAGATGAAAAGGACTCAGTTCTCGCCTTCGAGAAGCTCACTGAGCTTGTCGGGGTAATAAGACAAAATATCCATTCTAGACTGTGTCCACACTATCCGTATCCCACAGACAGCGGGGCCGAAAGGCGGAGGAGTCTAATGGAAGCAGCGCTAGCCTCAGGAAGCAAGAGAGCAGGGCTACCAGTTCCAGCTTGAGCATCAACCAGAAAGTCATTTGCCTGCTCTGGGTTCTAGTCTCCTCATCTATATAAGAAAAGGATTAGGACCGGAGCTCCCCCAAGGTGCCTGTGCAGTAAACCTCTGATAATCTATGGGCTTTGGAAATTCAGAGCGGGGGATGTCAGTGTTGGAAGAGGTTTGTGGAAATGTGTCATCAAGGACGTGGAAGTTGAGTTGGCCTTGAAGGATGAGGAAGGGGTGTCGAAAAGTAGGGAGCCAAGCATTTCAGATAGAAAGCCTAGCAATGAACTAAGCCATGAAGGTAAAATGGTAAAAAATATTTTTTTGATGTTCATTTTGTGAATTAAGAGAAGAGAGCTAGAAACGAGCAGAGTGAGATGACATGATAGATTCCAAGCTAAAGTTGGAATTAGCCTGAGTCTGTTTGAAACAAAGGGTCAAACTATCCAATTGGAGCAACCCCAACTTTGGAAACCCCATAGATTGCTATAAAGGGCAGTCTTACAAAAGAGCTCAGTGAGGGAAGGCACGATGAACTCTCCGTGTCAGTGAATGATGATGAGGTTAACAAAAGACGATGGGAAAATACAGCACATTCTCATAAGGTGGAAAAACAGCCGAAGATTTTCAAAGTGGGCAATTGTAAAAATAGCCCATGCTATACTGCAAATGCGGATCTCTACCCAACGCGAGATGACATTGGCACCCAAAAGACCAACACGATATATGCAGCATCCAGAAATCTGTTGGAGCCAAAATTAAAAACGTCAACCTACCCTTGTTCAGACCCGTGGAGAGGAGGCTGAGGGTGAGGAGCAAGTGAGGAGCCACTGACCAGCGGGCCAGTCCTAGGTCGAGCCTTAGCCAGTTGCTTAACGTTGGTCTCTTCACCTGTCCAGCGGGAATAACGCCTGCTCCACGTGTATCACGATGCTGTTATAAGGATCAAATGAGATAAGGGAGTGAATTTGCTGTAAAAAGAATCAAGTGCTGCTATAATCACTGAAATCAAGCAATAAAGGTTTGTGTATTTGTGATGTCTGTCTTAGTATATGAACAGCTTGTGCAAACGCACTTAAAATACTTCTTTGTCTTTGCAGAGCACTGTAGAGTTTATTATCTTCCCTCAAAATATAAAGGGAGCTAGTATGGCTTTAAATTCAGGAAACTTGGGTTTAAATTTCAATCGTGTTGCGTGCGAACGTGCTTTGGCGTGGTGTTATTTAACGCATCCAGGCTCGATTTCCTCCTCTGCAAAACAGGGATAGTGATACCTACGCTGGCAGGGTGGTTGTGAGATTTCAATGCAATAATGGGTGAAGGGTGGCGAGGTCAGCGCCTGCCCACGTAGGCCCTCAGTGCACGGTGGCTGTCTTCATTTCCACCCTGCACTGGGACGTGAGCTCCTAGGGCTGAGACCGCGTCAAGTGGTATTCCCAGGGGTCAGCGGAGTTCCTGAGACAGAATCGGTGTTCAATAAGTGTTTGTTGAATGGATGGATGAATGGGATGAACGAATGAACGGATGGGTGAACACCAAGCCTGTGACAGAGCTGAAAGACGGTGATATCTGCTTTCCTGGGTAAGAAAACCTAGGCTCAGAGAGTTTAAATGACTGTCCAAGGTTAGTGTCAGAACTGAGGACCCTGAGAAGGACTTACGAGCGCCCCTTTTCCACGCCATCCACGTGCCACCTCTGCGGCGATCTGGCCTTTGGCAATAATATCTGCCTCTGCCTTTTTTTCTGGCTTTTTTTGGTCAGGGCTCAGAGACTAAAAATTCAAGTCAACTTTTAAATTATTATTATTTTTTTTTTGAAAAGGGACCAAAAGGAAAAGAAAAGAAAAGAAACATAAGCAAAATCTCAAATCTCTTTGGTTTTGACAGTCCTTGGTTGGCTGGACGTAGCCCCAGAAAATGGATCTGATCTTCACTGAAAGGTACAGTTTGTTTCTCGCTCCCGCAGACGGGCGGAAGTGTGTGTTTGGGAGGCTGATTCATCCGATGGCCCTTGCACCAGGCCTGGGACCAGCGCTTTTCATTATTTGCTCTGTTCCTCTTTCGTTTACAAGGTCAGAGTCGATGTTTTGGTTGTTTTCCCAGCAGTGCTCTACTGACCGACTTCGCTCTAATCCCTTGATGTCACTTAAATAAACTCGAGGCGGGTGGGGGCGGGGGGAGCGATTCGAGAACTCCAGTGATTTCCTACTGCTGTTGTTCTCGGCGGCAAATTAATTTGATGCTGTTATGTAAGTGTAATCATCCTCTCTAATCACATCACAGGACTGGGAACTGCCAGAAATAACAGAAGGGAACATTCGAGATATCAAAGGGGAGCCACTAAAATAGATTGTTTATTTAGGTACCAAATTGAACCGCTATTATTGGGAGATGGAAAACAACCCTCGCCACGCTTTCCTTTCACACGTCCCTGCGCTTTACATACTGTATTTGTCAGGGTGCATCATCTAGAAGGAACAGGAGATATGAAATCAGAGCCTCCGATGGTGCCACCGGGGAAGGAAATGAGGGGAGTCGTTGTTGTCTGAGCGTCAGTGGGTTTTTGTTGGTGCCTGAAATGATCGTTGTTAATGCTGTGCTAAGAGGTTTGCTCCTCTCTTTGCCTGATGCTCTTTCCCTGCGCCGGCGGTGCTCTCTTATTCTCCCCCACACTGCCACGTTCCTCCTCCCTCCCCAGTTTTCTTTCGCAGGTCAAAGAAACCTCAGCCTAGCTCAGGGGACCCTTCTCCCCCCTCTCAAGTGATGGGGACCCAGGAGATGTAGTCTATGTTTACAGCTTCCCTGTCCCCTAACAAACAGGCTGTCGCTTCTCTCTCCTCTTCCGGAACTCTTCTCCTGCTCCTACGTGGACGTGGAGTCACAGGAATGAGAAATAAAGTCCCATCCTTGCCTCTGAGTGTGTGTCACGGAGCAGTCTGTGGAATTGTGGTGCAGAGTCCTGCTTTTGAACTGCAGCGCTGCCCCTTCTCCCCGGGGAAAATGCTTTGTCATTTCCGAGCCTCAGTTTCCTCGTCTGTAAAAGGGGATGGCAGCACGCAGCTCAGCCTGTCGCTTTGAGGATGCAGGAAGGTGACACCCATGAAAGCCCATCACGGGGTGCTCTGGAGTGAGTCTGCACTCAGACGCTTGGGTGTGGATCCCAGCACTACCACTCCCCTGCCCGGTGACCTCGTGCAGGTGCTCACCCCTTTACACCTCGAGGTCCTCATCTGTAACGCAGGACAAGGATCATACTGATCAGAATAACATAAGAGTTAAGTAGAATTGCATATTTTAAGAGCTTGGCATAGTGCCTAGCCTACTAAATGTTAGCGTATTGTCATTATTATCATTCCCATTATTATTATTTATGGTTATAACAGCAAAACAATTACATAATAATGATAATGATGATCATGAGCCCTTTCCTGATAGTCCCACTTCTTATTCCCACCACCGATGTTCACATAACTGCCAATTCCTCCTGATATTATTTGCCATGAGTAATCAATACACGACAAGAGTGTTGAAATCACGGTTGGAGGAGGCAGAATGATTTGAAACGCGGACAGGTTGTGGGAGGGATGCCCCTCCGTGGGGAAAGAAAGGACATTCACCTGAAGGATCTTAGGAGACCCTCGGAATGCATGACCGTGGCCCCTCCTTGCTCTCCCAGTCACCAAAATTCTCTGTGCGGTCTTGCAGTCAGCCCCCTCCTGCCTCTCTGCCCTGCTCCGACCACTGGCTGCTTTGAAACGCCTTCCCCCAGCCAAGGGCTCACATCAGAGCAAAGTCATCCTTTTATCATGGGGTAAGGAAAGGGCCACCCAACCTGGGGGCTGGGAGGCTTGAAGCTTCCCTGCCCTTCACCCCTTGGGTGACTTTGTTTACGGGCCTGGGTGGCTTCGTTTGTGAAACGTGCATGGTGGGGGCATGGCCCGTGTAACCCAGAGTACCAGCCAGTTCCCTCTTTGTGAAGCAACTACTAGGACGTTGCATGCTCCTTTTCCTTGCATTCCCTGAAGAGGATACAAATATTTTTTAAGTGAAAAAGGAAAATACATTCCTAAAACTACTTTCTACATGCTGATCACAAAAAGAAATAGATTAGCGTCCGTAGCCATCTTTCACTCTTTTTCCTCTAACCTAATCTCAGTCTGATGTCTTCTCTCCTCTGAAGGTTTGATACACAGACAGTGTAATGACGAGGCCGCCCAGAGCAGCAGCTGGAGCTGGACAGAATGCTCACTGAGGTTCTGTCACCAGATCCAGACAAGGCTGAGCTCGGTGGCAATCAGGCCAAAATATATTTGTAAAAATATATTGATTTTAAAAGAGATTTTTTTCTTTGTTTTTCTTTTTTCTAAAGAAAATTATCCAGTTATTCTCCATGCACCGCTTCATGCGACATGAACTTTTCAAACTTTAAGATTTAGCTAGCTCGTTTGTGCCTAAAACAAAGGAACTACGGGTTAAGGAGACCAGTGGCAGTGTGGACAGTGAGTCCTTGGTCAAGTGTAGACACGGCATGGGTTTCCTGGACTTTGGAGTTGAATTAAGCTGTGCCACTTTCTGGCTATGTGACTTTGGACGAGTCACTCAACCTCTTTGAACCTCAGTTTCCTCATCTGTAAAATGGAGCTGATAATGGTATCCATCTGCAGGGATGTCGTGAAGACCGTATCAGATAACAAATGTAAAGTGCTTGGCACGTGGGAGGAGCTTCATTAACATTACCTATTACTGGATTATTGTTGTTACTTAGATTTACATCTTCAGATGCCTGAAACCATGGAGTGAATGTTCTTTCTGTCATATTCCCTGATAAAAGGAGACACTGTCTAAATGTGCTAACAGACACCCTGCAACATTTATGTGGGCAATTCCAGTTTGCATCTACTTTTTCGTGCAAAACTTAGTCTATTAAGGCAAGGTTTATTTAAATTGAGCATCAACTCCATTCTCCCTCTCTTAGCTAATGTAAAAATAGCCTTTAAATTAATCTCCCCAAATAGCTAAAACAGTTCAATATTTGACTATACATCATAACTTGCCACCATAGAATATCAGTTAGAAAAAAAAACAAGCATTTATAGAAATCTCATTAATTTGCATTTTAGCCCTGCTTAAAGCAATTTGTGGTAATTCAATCTGGATCAGGCTACGTTAACTTTTACATCTATGTTTTATAGAAATAATTTACTGGAAGAATTAATGGTGCAAATGAGATTGTAGGGGATCTACTGAACTTTTCAAAGACAGCAAATATTTTCATAACAATAATAGTATGTATGAAAATAAACTTGTAATTTATGTGTGGATGTCGCTCAGTGAAGGCACAGAGCAATGTTTCTCAAAATCCCACCCAAGGGAGAAGCATGGGGAGAGAAAGTCCACAGCTCCTGAACCCTAGCGCACAACTTCTGAATCAGAATTCCTGCAAGTGGCCGCTAGGAATGTGAACTTTAAGCTCTCTGGGTGATTCTTAATGTTTACCAAAGTTTACGGGTAGCTATTATACAGAATATTGACGATCACTTCTACCTTGATTAATGTAACCCGGGAAAGTCTATTTCATAATTATCAAGAGTACCTCTGTGTATTGGAAAACAGTAGGGCCTCCTCTTTTTAAAATATTCTAGAATTCAAAGGCTACCACTAGTGCAGACTGCTCTTGCCCCATGACAGGGAGGTGTCAGTGAAACGTTCCCCAACATCCCATTATCAAGGCCAGGCTTCCTGCATGATAACACTTTAACAGTCAGACATCCTTATGGCTTAAAAATTATGATGGTAGGATTGGGATCCAAGAGGATCATGAGGGAAGGAAAGAAACCAGACTGGAACCATGGGAGACCTGGAAAGAGAACAAGAATAGAACCTGGCAGGGACTCTGTTACTGAACCAGGAGCCGGCTTGGTGGTCGTAAGGGACAGGTCAGGAGCCCAGATTGTGCCCCACTGAAGACCAAAGCTCAGCACAAGTTAACCAAGAGGCTGCCTTGATTTGGAGTCACTGCACAATCCACCCATGAGTTAACATATAAACCAAAGAGACATGAAACGTTCACATATCTAAGACCCACTTGAGGAGCAACCTCTTTATTTGCATATGACCTTTTGAATGCAGAAGGCTTGTTCTATCTCTGGGCCCAATCCCTCGTTAATAAAATGATCCCTAGGTCTGAAGGGGCTAGTTTATATCGCCTCATGTCTTTATTTGCTAACTGTACAGATATTGGGTTAGGACCACTTTTTTAATCCATTCCCATATAAAATATATCCTATAGATGTGCACACGCCTGCAGGCACACACACGCATTTCAGACCAGTACATGTATGTACATATTTAAAATATTTTAAGCTAGGCTTTGACTTAAAACCAGATCTCTTTATTTCATTTTATAATGGCAAAGAATGTACAGCAAATACAAGGTTCACCCAGAGATTCATTTATGCCACTGTTTGCCAGAGATTAAGACCACGGAGTGAGCAAGTTTGCTGGTAACTAAAGCACAGACTCTTGGCTATTTGCAACATTTTAAACTTTAACAAGTGGGCGATGCAATATAAATGATGCTTTAAACATTTATGCATTGGGTGGGAATCTATATTAATTATAAAACAAAGGGCCAAGTCCTAGAAACAAAGCAGCATTATTTTTTTCTTCCTGAGTTGCTTTACTAAGAATTTGATCCCTAAAGGAGAGGCGTAGAAACAAGAAAGTTTCTAGCTACCTGATTTGTAGCTTAACTGGGAGCCCAAGACAATTCATCTGAGAGCTTACCATGGCTTCTTTGCGTATTCTACTCTGTGCTTTGCTGTGTCCTCCAGCAATCACATACTGTGTGTCTGCTGGCCGCCTCTCCTTATGCACGGTAGCGTTCTTGTGGCCCGTGCGGGACAGCCTCGCCTGTTCTGAAGTCCTGAGATGGTGGAGGCAAGTCCAAACTCTAGGAAATTTATAAAGTGCCTCTGGCAGGTGATGGGGGCACGTTAGCATTTTTCTTTCTGTATATAAATATTTGTTTGCCTTTTTTCTATTGAATAGGTCAAGGTTAAATAAAGCAATGTCAATTTTAAAAACTCTGTTTCTTTATCTTTGCTCTACTTCCAGTCACTTGAACCCTATGCCGCAGAGTAAAGCAATTCCATCCTTATGCCTCCATCTCTCAGGGAATGTTCTAACACTCCCTTAAAGTTGGTGCATAGGAAGGATTGAACATGCCCATCTCCCAGTTAAAAATATCTCCCTTATCAACTTGCCTTGGTTCCAAGGATTGCAACTGTTTTTGGACTCTCCCTTGAGGATTAAAACATTGCTGTTATCTGGGAGCTGGGCCATACTCAGCTATTCTCACCTTAACAGATATCGCTTCCTCGGTTTCTTAGAGAAGAGAACTCATAGGTAAATTTTGGTTTGAGTAATGGAATATTCCTCAGCCTGGGCACTGCCAAGCTTTCACGGAGGGCCCCTACTGTTGGGTTTGGGGGGAATAAAGGGGAGGGCAGAGGGCTGTGAGCATAACTGGTAACCAGCTCTCAGTTCAGCCTGAGGCTTTACGCTGTGGTATAGGGGTCCAGTCCCTATTCCCTCACTGGAAATGAAGTCCCTAGTTCCTCAGGTTTAACTAAAGTGGGCAAACGAAAGCATGAAGTTGAAATAACAATCGAATTATTTTTTTCAAAACCACCCAAGGAAAGATATTTTTATGACCACATAGTTGAGATGGTCTATGGGGGTTTAAGTGTCCAGTTAATTACTCCGCCGTGCATTTCGTCTTGTCTGTCCACACGCAGACTTAGCAAGAAAGAGTCACGCACGACGAACCCAGGCTTGGAATCTTTACCTCTTCTGGAAAGTCCGTAGAAACTCCTGTCTCCTTGAGTTTCTCTTTCAAAAGGTTTCAGTTTTCTCCTGGGACAGGCTGGCAGGAGTCTGGATCATCGATCACGGGTGGTTTAAGGTCAGAATGTTTTCTCTATCTCCCTTTCCAATTTTTAACCGTGTTTATACAGCGAGTTCTAAAGACTAGAATTTATGAATCTCAAGGCTCATAAACCACTCTCCACCCACCATATAGTTGTAAGCTGCGACCGTACACATCTGCAGGGCATACCTGGCATGTTCGGCATTCGAAAAGCTACAACTGGGCAGCAAGCTGGAAAATCAAACCTCCATTCATTAAAATTAAAAAAAAAAAATGCACGTGGCCCACCACCCCTGACAGCTGGCGGCCTGTATTTTTACAGCTGGATTTTAGCTTAACACCTTTTGGGATGCTGTCTTCCAAGAGGATGTATTTGTGCTTTCAAAAAATCTGACTTTTGGATTTAAAAAAATGGAGCCCAGAGACTGTGTTGGACACATACTTATAAATCCACGAGGGCTTAGCCTACAGAAGCCACAGGAAATACTATGATATTTTGGAAAAGGTCGAGTTTCATAAATTCTGTAAGGCACTCAGCAGGTTGTAATTATTTCTTTTATTTAAAAGCCCTCCAGATATTTTTTTCCAGAGGGTCTGCAATTGAGGGTAGTAGACATTTTTTTCATACTGTACATTCTTCTTGGCTGAGTGCTGGAAATACACAGGAAATAAAGTGGCTTTGGAAGACCCAGCGGAGGCCAGTCCAAGTCATGAAGTCACCGAAACAGAATGGGAAATCTCCAGATCGGCAACATCAGATCTTGGCTGCCTCTGTCCCCCTCCTTGTGCAGGAGGGAAAAAATGAAGCAGGTGAACACACTGATCTGTTGTGTCTTAACAGAAACCAAATGTCACTGTGTCCACAGGCGAGGCCCAGCAGCTGGAATTGCTCAAGAGGTTTAGACACAGGCCGACAAGACAGATGTGTCGAGGCGGCCAGGAAAGTGGAATGAGTTGCCTATGTCTTAATTCAAGGTCCTGGTGCTGCTTTGGGCCCTGGTTTCTGCTGGCCTGGCTCAGGGTGAGGGCAGAACTGGCCAGGCTGAGGCCAAGTTTCCTTGTTGCCCAGCCTCTGGGATGCCTCTTAGGAAAATCAGCTGCAAGAACTCTTGCTTCAGAGCAAAGGGAGAATAGGCCAGGGTTTTTGGTCTCAGCTACTTAAAACAAAAAGAAAGGATGTGATTCTGAGGCAGCAGGTAGACATCTGTCTGACTACCTTTCCTGAGGGAGGTGCAGATCCTGGAAGGGACAGGAGCATGTGGGGAGGGACCTCCCCAGAGGTGGGCTCTTGGCTCCCACCTAGCAATCACCTCCAAGGTTGGAATGAGATTCTGCTGGAATCCTGGAAAGCAGAGAAAACTCCCCTGGAAAAGAATTTGGAGTATGCAAGGTCTTCACTCACTACTGTCTCATTCAGATGCTTTTTGGCTGCTTTGGGCTAAGTAGAGTTAATTTTGAGCAAAAGGGGAAAGAACTTCAGCCAGCATGAATGAAGTGCTCCCAAAACGAGTCACAAAATGGCCTTTCAGAAAGAGCCGTCCATTGAGATGGGAGCCAGCCGATGAAGTCACCATCAGCACAGGGCGCGGTGGCCAGGCACAGGCTGGATTCAAGAGAAGCCTGGCACAGGCCCATCACACCCTCCAGCATTTCCATGTAGTCAGTGGTGCAGGCCCCGGGTGAAATGAGGTAGGCAGATTGTCCAGTTCCTGGTAGGTTTCCGGGGACTGAGTTTATTCCCCGCTGCCTCCCAAGATACCAGGAAGGGTAGAGAAGAATCGCTAATACCCCTGGGCAGAAACGGTCTTGGAGCCTTCCCAGCCACCATCGCTGCCACCAGGGACAGTTAGTTGCTGACTGTCATGCTTATAAGAGGCCATACTAAGGAACGACCTTGGTGGTTCTTCCAGTTCACAAAGCAGACTCATGTGCGCTCATCTTACTTGATCCCCACGGAAGTCCAAGTGCAGAGATATATCATGTCCTTGCCTCTCCTTTGCTTAGGTGGACACAGAGCTCAGAGAGGACGGGTGACACTCCCTGGGCCACACAGCTGGCAAGAGAGAGAAGCAGGTCTTCGGGTTCCTCCTTGAGAGCATCTGTAACCGTGACACGATGCCTCCTTGCCAATAACTGGACCAGCTACGTGGATATGGGCCCCGCCCTCTAGAAACTGAAAGCCCAAAGCAAACCACACAGCTCCTTTATGTAACTTGTATAAAATGGAGCTGCCTTGTGTCCCTGGTGTCAGCACAGTGTCATTTCCAAAGAAGCACGCATCGATTTCCAAAAAGAATTTCAAAACAACATCTTTATTATAGTCTTTCAGAAAATGCTAAAGGAAAGGTTCCATCATCAGTGTCCAGCAGATTTCCTGAAAAATCTCTTTATCCATCTACCTCCTCCAAACTCCACCCATCACAATATGACAACTGCTTTAATCACTCCTCCTAAAAAAAAAAAAAGAAGAAGAAATTTCTCCCAACTTTTTATCAAATCTAGTGCTGTCTGATTCTTATCTTTTGTTACTGTCCAGGCTTAGCATCTCCTCTTCCCCGGTGTCCCCAATGTCAACCAATTTAATAGTGTTGACGTCTCTTATTTTTCTCCTCCATCCCCATCCATTACTCTGATTGGAACAACAAGGCCCACGATCAAATTGGACTGAGGCTGCCTTCTCCCTAGTGGGCAGGAGGGAAAGAGAAACTGCAAACCATTTATTTTTCCTCCTCCCCTGTGCATATGATGTGGAGACCATGGCTCCAAACCTTCACACCAAGGCCGACCATGCATGGGGTGTGCCTGGCAGAGCCTCACGCTAAAATTGGGCTTAGAGTCAGACTCGTAGTGTCTGGAGATGGGCACAGATTGGCAGATCCACTCACGGTGCCTGGTTTATACTTCTTCTGTCAACCTCAGTCACTCTTTTACTCAAACTAACGTTTCCGCCTTTATTAGACTCATCAGTGTCTCTAGCAAAGTGATGATGGGATTGGACTTCACTCATCCGCCACTTCAAGTAATGCGCTGCTTCGCTTCACTGTTTTCTTATGATATCCTTAGTCCAGCTTAAGGTTCCGCTTAAGCGTAAAAATGATTCTTTCAGGGCAGATGGGTAAACAGGACCAATCAGTGAGCAGCTACTCATTGTTTGCTATGGAAATTAGGAACTTATCATCAGTTTAATTTTTGCCTGTGTCACAGAGGCAGTATCAGTCAGGAGGGGATGCATATACATAAAGATGCACATCGTAAAGTTGTTTCTGTGTGTCTGCACACCCACGTTCCTTGAAGCTCTGTTCACAATAGCCAAGATACGCAATCAAGCTAGGTGTCCATCGGTGGATGAATGGATAAAGAAAACATGGTATATGCACATAGTCGATGCTATCCATCCCTAAAAAAGAAGGAAATCCTGTCATTTGTGACAACATGGATGAACCTGGAGGACATTATGTTGCATGAAATAAACCAGGCACAAAAAGACAAATACCGCATGATTTCACTCATATGAGAAATCTGAAGAAGTCAAAGTAATAGAAGCAGAGAGTAAAATGGTGTTACAGGAGGCTGGGGGTTCAGGGGAGGATTGCAGGGGATGCTGGTCAGAGGACACAAAATTTCAGTTACAGGGAAGGAATAAATTCAAGACATCTGCCATACATCATAGTGACTACAGTTAATAACCATATATTATATACTTAAAAATTGCCATGACAGTAGATTTTAAGTGTTCTCGCCACAAAAATGATATGTATGTGAGATAGTGTGTATGTTAAATAGCTTGGTTTGCTTTAGCCATCCACTAGGTGTACATATTAATATATCGAAACATGTACACCATAAATACATACAATTTTTCCCATCAATTAAAAAGTAATTTTTTAAAAAGCTTCCAAAGGAAAAAGTTATCTCTGTGTAGTAGGGTTTGTGTGAGTGCCACATTCTTCTGCATAGATTTCTGCTCTCTCTATATATATCCAGTTGGGGCCATAGGAATCATTTGCTTTTCTCTCTCATCAATCTGGAATGGCTTCCTGGAGGAGGCCGGATTTCAGAAGTTACATAAATGCTATGAGAGGAACTTTTGTTCGACTGGGAGGGGAGGACCTCGCAGGCACCGTCCGGAGGAAGCTTGGCAAGGAGTGGCATGTCGGTTCCCAGGGAGATTTGCACAGTTGGTCTGAGGCAGATGAAGAGGTCAGCTGTGGCCACGCAGGAAGTGGGGGAAGAAGACAAGGTTGCCAAGGCCTCCCACTTGGATAATGAAAAGGCAGAGACAGTGAAGCCCCTGAGGGTCTCAAGATGAAATTCCAGAGAGAGGGCTAGACCTCCATGGCCAAATCCCTGGCGTCCGTTTGGCCAGTGAGGCTGTGGCAGGTCTCCACAGTAAGGCTGGGGTACCAGGCCTGCTGTAGGGAACTATGGGGCATTTACTTACTCCCTAGGTGTAAACCTCTGTATTTCCAAGCCCACACAGGGGAGAACCCACAGCAATGTCTGCCCTAGAACATGCCCCTCTGAGCAGCACTGATGAGAATTTTCAGCCAATCTGGCCCTACCTCTCTGCCTTATTCCACCCTCCGGAGACTTTCACCTAAGGAGGCATTTACCCATCTCACTTGCCCTGATCTTGGTTATTACAGCCCCAAGAAAGAACTCCTGAAGCCCATGGCCCGTTGAATCCCATATTTTTAGGGATCATATGAAGGAAGAGTAAACAGTCTTTCCCCTTCCAGGGAGGGAAAAGCCTGAGAGTGCGGCTCCTCCAACGTAAAGAAAGCCTCAGGGCGCATTAAGCAGAAGCCACTGTTCTTGAGGACGCTGTCCTCTGTGCAATGTGAAGTATTTGGCTGGGAACTGAATTTGAGTCATTGGTCCACTGAACTTTCTCTTCCTGTCCCACATGCTTAGCTAATGGTCAGTGTTGTGAGATTAGTCAGTTGAGGCATTTGGAGAGGATTTGGGGATCCCTCAAGCGGTTTATCATACACTGACCTGCAGCGTGGACCGTTCATTCATTCCAAACCCCACCGTTTCCACCACCCAAACGGAACGCCTAGGGCTTCTATTTTGCAGTTGCGGAACACCACGCAGGAAAGACAGATAAACCAACTGTACAGCCTGAAGAAGTACTGCAGCTGCTTTCTCAGCCAGGGTTTGCTCAACCTTTTGGAGGAGTCTGGTAGATGAACCAGCTCACGCTTTGAGGGTAGTAGAATCCAACCAGTGGGACTCAGCTCACTCCTGCTATATGGTCATAAACCACCAGAGCTGTGACATAGAGCTAAGAGTAGAACACTTAAAAGAAATAACATCATTTCGTCTTGCATATGTTCCTGGCAATGTCACTTTTTCTTTTTTAAGTTAACAAAAGCCTGAGAGACTCACGGCTCAGAGTACCACTGCCATTATTTTATCATAATTTGTGCTGAGAGAAAAAGCCTGCTGGGGTGGCTTCAACTGCTCCTCCACGCAAACATCAAGCGCTTATTTTCTTGGCGCGCACACCCTCAAAGCAATTACTGTTATTTACCTCTGCCTGCTCAAAGAGAACCGTTTCGCGGAGACAGCTCGGCTCTCCACACAGCCTCACTGGCATTGTCATTGGTGCCTTTCATGTCCCAGGCTCCAGTTCACATCCAGGACTGTGAATGGTTCTGCCAGACCCAATTGTGTGTCTGCGAATAAGCCGGAGCTTTTGCAATTTAAATGGACAGGCAAAGTTCATGCACTGTTTCGGCTCTCACTTTATGGGCCCCCTCGGGCTGAGCCGCTTTATTTGGCTGCTTTTGTGTGAGGTGATTTTTCTTCTGAATGGGGGGAGCGGGTAACAGGGAGGGTAGCCTACGCGTTGTTTGGGTTTATAGACTCCGTTGGGAATTAAGCCATTGAGCCATGACTGAGAAAGAATTCAAAGGCCTTTGTTGCAAGGGACTGATAGTAACTTTAAAAAACTGAAGCAAAAGAGAGAGTGATAATCTCAGGTATCCTTTCCAGTTTCCCTCACTCTCTTTCTCTCCTTTCCAATAGGAGAGGAGTCAGGTGAGGAGAAGGGAGGTTGGTGTCCAGGAGAGATGGACAAACCTCTTTCTTTAGATGGGGCCTCTCTTTCTTCCTCCTCTGCTTTGGATTGTCAGCTAGACCTGCAGGCAAGCCGAGTGTTTCTTGCAGAGGAAGGAAAAAAGTTAAGACGGGGAAAAGGACATTGCCTCCGTGGAAATCAGATTGTTTAAAAAAAAAAAATGGAATTGTTTCCCTCCTCCATTCCTAGGCAGGCTCAGCTCCAAGAGAGGAGTGGTGAACACGCAGGATGAAAACCTTGGGGTGGAGGAAGGTCTGCTCCTGGGTGGGAGCCTGGGTGGTCCCCAGCCCAGGCAGGGTGTGGCCTCATATGACCTGGGGCATCCAAGAGTTGTGTGGCCCAACTCAATGGGGGGATAAACCAACACAAAACCTTCCTTGAAGTGTGTGAATTCTGAAAACAAACCCTTTAAAAACAAAACAAAACCAGGCCCAGTGGCTCACGCCTATAATCCCAGCACTTTGGGAGGCCAAGGTGGGAGGATTGCTTGAGGCCAGGAGTTCGAGACCAGCCTGGGCAACATAGCAAGACCTTGTCTATATAAAAAATTGAAAAATTAGCCGAGCATGGTGGTGAGTGCCTATATAGTCTCAGCTATAGGGGGTGAGAGGGAGGCTGAGGTAGGAGGATCTCCTGAGCCCAGAAGTTCGAGGCTGTAGTGAGCCCCATTGCACTCTAGCCCAAGCAAAAGAGACCGTGTCTGTACCCCCAGGCCTTTACTGCATTTCTGGATGCTACTGAAGACTCCAGACTTCTGTCTCGCCTTCAGAACCCTAGAGAAGGCCTTGCAGAGGTAACTTACCCTTTAGACACAGGGCCTATAGCCCTGCTATGAGTTGAACTATGTTCCCCTGTCCAAAATCCCTAATCCCCAGTACCTCAGAGTGTGACCTTATTTGAAAATAAGGCCATTCAGAGTAATTAATTAAGTTAAAATGAGGTCATACTGGAGTAGGGTGGGCCCCTAATCTGACATAACTGGTGTCCTTATAGAAAGGGGAGATGTGAAGACAGACAGACCATACACACAGGGAGAATGCCACGTGAAGGTTAGACTCATGCGGCCACAGACAAAGAATTTCGAGAAGCTAGGACAGAGGCCTGGAACTGATCCTTCCTAACACCTTCACAGGGAACACAGCCCTGCCAACAACTTGATCTTGAACTTGCATCCTCCAGATCTGTGAGACAATACATTTCTGTTTTGGGCAACACCTGGTTAGCTGTGCTTTGTTACAGCAGCCTTAGGGCACTGCTACAGGCCCCCTGTACTTGTAGGGACCCAATACACTACTTTAATTTTAATTTCTTTTCAAATCAGGCGAAAAGTGAATAAAATAACAATGAATATAGAATAATAA
The DNA here is from genome assembly GCF_000956105.1 of Propithecus coquereli. NCBI lineage: Eukaryota > Metazoa > Chordata > Mammalia > Primates > Indriidae > Propithecus > Propithecus coquereli. The sequence continues at coordinate 9,317,033 of NW_012151618.1, read as the reverse complement.
TGAATAACGAAAGCTAGCCTGGATTATATTTGCCTTTACACCAATGCAGTCATAAAATGTGATTTTTATTTACTTCTTTTCCTTGTGGAGGAAGGGGCTTGTGAAGGCTACAGTGCCCAGGGCTCACAAAAGACGAGATGCAGCCCCGAGGCGCTGCATTGATTCAGCACAGGTGAGAGGCCTCCCAAACCTAGAGCGCCCCTGGAATTTGTGGTTGGGACAGGAGTTACCCAGGTCACTAGAAAAAGACAACACTGGATAGTTTGTGTAATCGTGTTGCGAAATACTCCTCCAGTTTTGCCAATGTTCGTCGTCCCCTCTTACCTCTGTGCATGGAAGAGTAGTTTCTGCTTTTAATTTCTGTGAGAGGAGGACAGTCTTGACAACGTCCAGGTATAGCTGAAGCACCAAGTAAACCAGGACCACCACTGTCTCGGCTTCTCCCTGGTGGAACTGCTTGCTCCACTAAAATGAGCAGGTAGAGCTTAAAATGAAGTCCGGGCTCCATCCTTCAGCTCCCAATAGGTCTTTTCTTTTCAACTGTCTCTTCCCATTCACTTTCGAAAGCTATATGACTTATTTATGACCCAATCCAGTGGAAATAATATGCACTTAACTTGCACTTGTAACTGTTATCTTATTAATTACTCAGTTAAAATCCATAACAGTGGACGGCTGTCACTGAAGTCTCTACTAGAATCCTCACAAAAGGGAGCAGCTCTTGACAAATTCATTAATTAGGATCTTGTATGTAGTTCTTAAAAGTCAAATAGCCTGAGCTTCCAGGAGCCCAGTGGCCTGTGAAGATTGCCTCCTGTCCTCCCCAGGTGACAGGACATACAAACTATGGAATCCAAGAGAATATCTCTTCCTGGCAAGCAGCAGTGGATAGAGGAAACCTCGGTCAAGTGAACAGGTGATTCTAAATGGACAACTGGTGTATACACATGACCCTCACAGCTCCCATTCTAGAAATGAGTGGTTCTCAAACTACAGTGAGCATCAGAATCCACTGGAGGGCTTGTTAAGAGCAGATTGCTGGGCCCAGCCCCAGAGTCTCTGATTCAGTAGATCTGGGATGGGGCCCGAGAATTGGCATGTCTAACCTAGTGCCCAGGTACTGCCCGTGCTGCTGGTCTGGGGCCACACGCTGAGAACCACTGGTCTCCTTCAACTGATCTTTATTACTTTATGTCATCCTTCAACTGATCTTTATTACTAATAGGTGGAAGAAAACACCATCCCACAATTACTAGGGGACATAATGAATTGTAGACATAAGAATGGGCTGCCTGATATTACAGAACCAACTTTCTTGGAAATAGGTAGGATTAGACACCATCACTTTTCTGGAAGGGTTGTATGGAGTGGGCTGCAAGACCAAGTAGCAGCAATGACAACACATTCAGCATGATTGCTCCCTGCTCCCATTCCCTGTGAATTGATACCTTCCCTAGTTACCCCCCTGGTGTCCCGTCTAGTGATGTGTAGATATGCAATGGTTGTAGCAGGGTGGTTGCTGAGGCATTTAGGGACAGCTGCACAGGTGGCACAGGGGGTGGGGGAGTGGTTAATAAAAGTTTAGCAAGACCTCAGTCTTCTGTCTTCTGAGCAATGGGAAGGTGGGAAAGAACCTGCATTCTTGCTGCTGTGTTCCTCTAGCCATGCTGTATTTATTGAATGCTTTCCTGGCGCACGTTTTGTGCTGGGCCAGGTGGAGAATGCTGAGGTAACCCATCCAGGACAGCTGATGACCTAGTGAGGGAGAGTATGGCAGGCCCACAGACCATTATGATACATGGTAGACAGGGCCGCAAAAACAGACGCATAATTCCTCAAAGATGCTCTGGAAATCACCATATTTCCAATGCAATTTACTTTCAAGTGGGGAAAAAAAAAAAAACAGAATATCAGATCAGAATTTGTTCAAATCAGAGAAGATCAGATCAGAGTTCATGAACTGAGAAACCAAAGCCAAAGACTTAAACTGAATGCTGGCCTCTGCAAAGGTTTTCCTCTGGGTGCAGAGTCCTTTTTCTAATATTAATGAAAGATGAAGGGCCCCTCTGATTATTGATAGATGGAAGAAGGAGACAGAAGAGGTCATATTCTGAGATGTTTCCTTAATAACTGTGGCCTCCTGTCATGCTGCTAGCACCTCTGCCATCTGCCTTAGGTCCCTATACCAACTGAGATTGCCACGGTTGAAACTCACAGTCCAACCAGACAGTACTACTCCAGGATACTTTGGGACCAGAAAAAAAGAAAGCAAAAGATTCACTCTGGGTCCTCCTCTTAGCCAGCAGGGAGCCAACATCCCCATGCAAACTCCCCACCCCACTAACCTGTACAGCCCCCCAGACTCAGTCCTGGCTTCTGATGGCATCTGCTTGATCCCTAAATGATGCCTTAGAGGTGACGCCTTCCTGCTGGTGACACTTTATGGCTTCCCAATATTTCATCCCAAATGGAAGTGGGGGATTGAATTTTATCTTCAAAAGTACTGAGCTTTGAATCCATCGTGCTGTTTTGTTTGAATTTCCTGCCAAATGACCTTGTGAAATTTTGCCCACTGAGCAAAGCTCATCTCTTCTATGAAGGCTTCTCTTGCCACGTTCCAATTCACTTCTCTAAACACAAATATTTTGGAACTGAACTATTTATTTTGTCTCTTCTGGAGGCCAAAGTGGTACCTGTTTTGTTTTGTTTTATTTTGTTTCTCCTTAGGATGCTTAGCACAATTCTAAAGGTGATAGGTGCTCAGTAGTGCAACTGGTTTTATTTTATTAAATAACATTAGTTTCTATCCTTAAGTAGCAAATTAGGTAGGTAGGATGTAGGTGTCATATGCTTTCCCGGGCACAAATTAGAATGATGTCTGCCACAGATTTAATAACACTTGCTGGTCTCTCTCTTCTTAAAAGAGCTACAGAAATAGTGTTTGGCAATATTATATAAAAAACAACTTTTTATAAAGCAGCTATGTTTAGTTAGGGGTCAGATGATGCTTTGTTCAGTATGTCTTGTCACAGATGTCTTTTATCATAAGCAACAAATCTTTCTGTGTTGGTGAACATCTCTGAGGCAGATGTCCTGTGACCCAGGGTGCAGGTTTATTCTTTGTTCTGTGATATATTTGCCTTCTCTTAAATTGCAGGCTCAGTGACTCAGCTTCCTTTTCTCCTCGGAAAAGATGTCAGTGACTGTTGTTTTGCTCTCTGATGCTTTGTACCTCACAGAGATTTGCTTCTGTAAACTGCATGACTAAGCTGCACACCTTAAATAACACCATTAAATAACTCTTTTATACCCAACTGTGCTGCCCGTAGTTGTCTGCAAGTCAAGTCTGCGTGTGAGAGCAGAGAAAATGAAACAATAAAAGCAGGATAGAAACAAACACCAGAATGATGTATTGGAATATAGGAAAATAATTTAGTTAGCCATTGCTAAAAGTATCACAGATATTTCTAGCTCCATTTGTCACCTCAAAGTATCTACATGATTACTATCACATTGTGTGCAGTGCTGAATAATCTTTTGGAAGAGTGTACTAGACCTTTCTGCAATATGCAAACAAGTTATAGATCTCTATCTCAAAACAAGGAAACCTGCTTTTCTGTCTGAAAGTGGAGGAGGACCCACCCAGCACATGGAGAAGGCAGGGGTCCCAAGAAGCCAAACTAACAGTGAGCCATTACCTGGGTGACTCTCCTGTTGTCAGAGACCAGCTTTCAGCTCCACAGACTCAAAAACTCGTCTTTGCAATGTTCAGAGATATGAAGACAGACTCAAATCCCCAGAGCTCCCAAAACCAATGTATTAATATAAAACCAGCTGTTCCTATGTTCATTTAAAAAGAGAGTTTTCTCTAGCTGTTTCTCTGCAGATGTGGTAATTGGCTTGTGTTTAGGGCAGTGGTTCTCAGACTTTATCATGCATCAGAATTACTGAGAGAGCATGTTAAAACATAAAGTGCTGGGTGCCACCCCCAGAGTTTCTGACTCAGTAGGACTGGGGTGGGACCCAAATCTGCATTTCTGATGAGTTCCTGGGTGATGCTGGTGCTGCTTGCCCAAGGACCACACTTGGAGAACACTGGTTTAGGGTTCACGTTGAATGAACACTAGCTGTAATTAAACACTAAAAATCATGCTGAGCACAGAGAGATGTCATCTTCAGAGAGGCTCAACAGGCTGACTAAAGGATTAGCAGAGTCACATCTCCCATCTCCGTCTGACTCTGTCTCCTCTCCCTCTGCTTTCTTCCTTTTTCTCTTGTTTCCTTCCATGTTCCCATCTCAATCCTCTCTCTCTCCCTCTCTCCCCCTACTCCAGCCCCTCCCCTGTGTACAGATAGTTGGATACAGGTAAGTCAGCAACTCAACTTCCCAGCCACTGGAAACAATGGATGGGGTCTTTAGGCCTGAAATATCCCTGGCTAGGTATTGCCCATGTTTGTCTCTATAACCTCCTTTCTCTCTACTTCCATGGCCAGACTTGATTATCATACCTTCTTTTCATGTGTTGGTAAATTCAGGTAAGTTTCCATCAAATTTTGCTTTCCAGAAGGTTCCATAAGGTGACTTTGCATATCTCTGCCATCACTGTTTATGTGGGATCATAGACTTTAATGTTCGGACCAACTTTCTTCGTACTCATTCTTTGGGAGAACCCCCTGTAATCAGCAAATATGCGCAACATTAATATTTGCATTTTAGTTAAAGTCTAAAGATCTCCTGTATCAAAATGTGTTCTTTCCTTGAAATCTCACAATAACACTGTAGAGTTCAGCATTAAGTGAATTGGCTTCACCCACACAAGAGTCCTTACTTGCCCATGAGGCCTGAACCATATACCAATCATATCCATATCTAAGTTTAGCATTTGATTCCTCCCTTGTCCTCTTCCCCCTTATTGGGCACCCTGTTTGTGGTTGCTACTGTTGGTAGTTTCACTAATTCAAAGAAATCGCCTAAAGAAAGCAGAAGGGGGAAAGATTGAAATGCGAGTGGAGGAGGAGATTGAGAAGGACATTGACTAATGCATTTCCTTATTTAGCTCCATTTCCAAATGTAGGGAACTCATAAGAAGCGTAATTGAGTCTCCTACTTATCAAAGTTCTGAGCCAGAATTCCTCCAGAGGACAGGCTAATACCATCTCAGCAATAAAGGGACCGGCCGCAGAGCAGGTGTGTGCTTATTTTCCACACAGTCCCCGAGGCCTGATGTTTATGAGAGTGTCCCTTTAGGAAGAGATTTCCATCAAAAAAAGAGTAGCTTTTGTTTAAAAGGAAAATAGCATGATGGGGGAGGGAGCAATATTTGAGTCTGCTTCTCTGGGGGCTGGTAACAGGATGTGTGTGTAGGGGTGTGTGTGAATGTGAGTGTGTGTAGCTGTAGGTGTGTGAGGGTATGTGACTGTGTCAGTATATGTGGGTGTTGGTGTGATTATCGGTGGGTTTAAGTGTTCTTGCGTAAGTGTATTTAAGGGGGTGGTGTGTGCATGTATGTAAGTGTATGTGTGTATGTGTGTGTGTGTGTGCACGCGTGTATGAGTAAGAGAGAGAGAGAATGAGAGTAATTACCATATCTCAGGCAAGCTGGAAGGGCTTGTTCAACCTCCCTCTGACATAGTTGAACTAAGCTGGCCAAATCAGGTTAAGGTTTTCTAAACTTAATATGCTTAATTTTTTTGACGAGCACAACTTCTACACTGAAAGTCCAAGCAAGCTTCCCAAAACGTGGCGGTAGGTTATTCAGTGTGCCCTGGGCTGGGGAGGTGGGCTGTTGGCTGAAAACCTTTAGCCCGACTTCTGCACAGGCACCCTGACTTTGCTGCCTCCCGGGAGTCTGGAAGGCGCTGGCTCCCCCTCACCTACCTCTCCGTCTTATATAACCCATCACTTTGACACTCACATCCTCTTCCTGTTACATTCAATCTCTGTTTTCCTTGATGGTTACAGTATTTTAAAATATTACGTTGTATTTTTAGATAATAGGTCCTTTTAAAAATAATCTAATTTGGGAGTATATATGCAGAGACTGCACTAACAAAACAAGATGTTTTAAGGCAATGACTTTTTTAAATTCACAAAAACTCTGTATACTGGATGTCTGCGAGAGATGTATGTGATTCCACTGCACAGTTGATTTAGATGACAATTCAGCTGGACCTCTGTTACAGGTTGGATGCTCTCTTGGGCTCTAGGGGAACAAAGCCTTTGCCTGCACGGGGCTTCCAATCTGGCGTGGAAGGGTCCTGATTGATCAGCTAAGAGAGACCTCCTGTTTTCCCCGGGACATGTCCTTTTCTGCAGACACTTGGCTGAAAAAGAACCCCAACAGCAACTCCAAGCTCATGCAATTCATGTCTCCTTGTGAAATTGAAACTCGTGTCTGGTATTAATAATAATAGAGATGATGACTCCGTGACTGAATGACAAACTGGATTTCATTTTGGGCTCTAACTATCATCGATTGACAGTGGCTGCCTCGAGTGCTGAGCCCAGAAGAAATCTGAGGCCGGGTCCTGGTTCTGAGAGGAAGAATGCCACACTAGATTAGAGATGTCTGCTGTAAACAAGGAGTGGGGGTGTTGGTGTGCATGCTCTACTTGCTTCCTCTGTTCTAGCTATCCGGAGAGACCATCCACCTTTTTAAAAAGTCTAATTTTATTCACCTGAAGTTAACTTTTGCTCTTAGCAGTTGGGGCCATGCCTAGGTAGGTGACCGATGCTTCAGCTGATTTGGAACCCTTGCTGTTTTTATTGTTTTCTGTTTTCTTCTCTCAGCACCTCTCCTCTATCTTGAGTCTCCCCCTCCCCAGTTTTAGAATCCTCTCCCACCAGAAACACTCCGCGTTCTCAGATTGAATCTAGCTCTCTAGAAAGAAAAGCATCCAACAAACTAAGTCGTTGCTTATTCCTAACACACATGCATGTTTAGAGAGAATGCTTAGCATTGGCTGTGTTTAGACCAAAGGAATGATTTCTATTGGTGAAATTCAGGTGTGTCGTCTGGAGATTTGGGGCACAGCCCTTTTCTCGAGACCTTATTCACCATCACTGATGGTTGTTTGCCCCATATAGCTCGTCAAGGTTCTCAAGCTTCTTGAGTTAAAAAATGCTGGACTGTTTCCCTGCTTACTGGGTTAGCCTCAATATATGCCAGATTATTACCAAGAAGTAATGAAAATACTATTCTTTCTGTCAAAAGAAGCATTCCTTTCCTACATAAGAGTAGCTCACTGAGATTTTATTGAGACATAAAAAATCCAGATTGTAATGCATCTTTCCATTTATTCTATGTAATCTTATGCAGTAGTTATAAAGTGACACAAATATATTGACTTGGAATCCAATCTATGAGATAGTATTAAGTAATTACAGAATAATGTGCCAGGAAAAACGTAAGTGAGCACACATGTATATGCATCTATATTTAAGCATATGTTTACAGCACACAAAGTAGCCTAGAAGAAGTAATATTTAAAATTTGGACTTCAGAAGAGAGGAGCAGAGTTGGGGGTGTGGAGGAAGTGAAAGTGGTCTCCTGGTTTGTATTCTTCATACTACTGTATTTCTTAGCTGTCTTAGAGCCAGCATGCATCATTTCTGTAATTTAAAGAAAGGATGGTTTAAATTCATTGGAAGACAACAACAACAAAAGAAAGCAGGCCATAAAAGATTAAGACCATTTGACCAAATTCAGTTATTGAGAATGAGAAGAATGACATTTCCTACAGTCCTTGATAACTCCAAAGTTTCCAGCTGCTAACAGTCATCTCCAAAGGTCCTGTGCGCATACATGAAATGTGGGGGGAAAGCCACTTCCCTTCTAGGGCAAGACCTTCTAGCACCATCTACTTCAGGTCCTCTCCTGTGGTCAACTGAAGGAAGGCAGGAGGAGCCTCATATGGGTCTGTCGGCTATTTAAAAGGGTACTAAGGTCTACTTTTTACAATTGCTTCCCAAACATTAGCTGTTCACTCTTGTTTGTGGTTTTATTTGCTCTAGTATGACAAGAGAGAAATGTAGAGAGGACAGGCCATGACAAGGACCACTTTGATTCAGTGCTGCTAGTGTTGCTATTTCCAGAAATGGAACCAGAAAAGAAGGAATCTAGCAATTTTTTTGATGTTGAAACTAAATCTATTGTCAGCAACTAGCCTTAAAACAGAGAGGGAAGATGTTAGATAGAAAATACTCTCTCTAACTCTGACTATATAAAACATAAGTTGGATTAGGCTTTACAGTTTAGATTTAATGCACAGAGGAACAAATGAACTAGCAACTGCATAAACGATCACAATCGAATTGAAATGGATGACATGCCACTTGTTGGCTCAGTTCTTGCCTTAGGGCAAACCTACCCTACCCAAACCTACCCTACCCAAAGTCCTAGAGACAAAGTTCCTGTCGAAAAGATCCCCCACACCTCACTAAAATTCTCACTCATGATTGTATTCAAATGTGTTTGTATAACTCAAGAGAGCTTCGTATTGCATATTACATACGACATTGGGGGTCTTCTATTGTTGAATTTTAATAATGAAGGAAATGGCGGCTCCGATACATAAATGGATTTGTCCAAAGTTACTGGAGTGAGTGACTAATCTGGGACCAGAACCCAGGATTCCTCACTCCATTCTCTTCAACTCTCCTAATGTGGAGTTTCTTTTGGTTAAAGACTCATCCCCAGAAGACCCTGTTAAAATATATATTGTTGGAGGCTGGGCTAAGGAAAGTGGTAGAGATTGAGCCTTTCCAGTTCGTGCACTGTCCTCTTCAGTGGGGTTCACGGGGCTCTTTGGCAATGGAACTTTGATGGCGCAGGACAGAGATGGGAGGCATCCAGAGTACGGGGTTAGGTGGAGGAACATGAGAGAGAGCCCAGTGTGGGGGCCTGCATCTCAAAGCAGGGGACACCAAAAAATGGGAGATAAAGATCAATATCAGCTTCACCTCTTCCTACTGGCTTCCAGCTCCTGTCCTGCTAATAGTAACTAAACCCAGAATAAAAACCCCACCAAAGGGAGTTGTAAATATCCCATCTGTGGAGATAACGGTACTAGCTGTCTCTTCAAATGGCATAACTCCAGGGGAGACCTCTGCCAGATCAGATGAATAATATCTTACATTTATATTATAGCTTTATCACTTTATAAAGTTTTTTTTTTTAAATCTTCATCTCTCTTATTGTACTTTTCACACTCTGACTTGCAGTTTAATTATATATAAGTGTGAGTTACTTCCCCTACTACACTCTAAGTTTTTTGAGGGCAGGATCTGTGCCTGCCTCGTCTTTAGGTATTGAGACATGAATAGCACTTGGCACATACTTGTTGCATTAATGAATGGATCAGGGATGTTACCGCAGATCTCATTACTGTATTTTACTTGTAAATGCATTTGACTTGCAGAATTTTAAAAGTGGAGGCTCATAGCCTATTCTTCATTTTTAATCTGCTTGTTCAACTTTGTAACTGAATCATGTGTCTTTATAGGTATTTTGGGTGAGAATGATGATTTATTTAGTAGTGGTATTTTAAAGTGGATAAATAAACCAAAGTCCTATGTTTGGGTTAATGAGCTATAACTTGCTGTTCAACCAAATAGATAATTGAGTAGGAACAACCTAGTTCCTGCATAAGCAATCCATACTCTGAACTGCCTAGGTCTGAGCAGGGTGGGCATATTGCAGATCCTTACTTAGCATTGTTGAATGGTAAGAGAGTATTTGTCTCTTAGGTATTGATTCTGGTTTAAAAAGCAAAAAAAAAAGGAAGCATATTCATATGTTGTTGAATTCCACTTAATCACCCAGATGGGAAGTAGAAGTAAGGTTTTAGTTCCAACAGCGTGGAAGGAAAAATGGAAAAATTCCTTTGGCATTTGTTCTTTTGATAGAGTGGAACAACACCAGGCTCAACATTTCCCAAACCTTGGTTTCCCAGTCTCTGAGTTAAAGCGGGGATGTAGCCCGTTGTGAGCAGGCAGACGTTTGAAATGCACTTGCTGGGTGTTTGTAAGGAGGAGGTGATGCCAGGTCCAGGAGTGCATTCAGAGGGGACGAATACCTTCAGAGCGCTGTGAATGTCACAAGTGCCGGTGACCTGCTCCTAGGGTTTCACTTGGCAGGCAGGCGCCCCATTGAAACTATCTCCCCAGGGAATCTCATGGGATCTGAGATCCTGCTCCTTCTCTTACTGGGTGGGATAAGAGCAGTGGCCGGTTCATGTAAGGACAGGGACAGATTCATTTCACTTTCAAGCCATTTAAAAAAAAAAAAGTCCTAAACAACCGGTTCCAGGCCCTTCTCCCTTCACACACGGGTCCCAGTTGCTTTACCTTTGCGTCTTGCTTCGCAGCGATACCCCGGACACCTGAAGTATATGACCGTCTGCATACTTTGCCTGTTCTGTTTTGCGCCTGAAGTTTTCTAGTTGACGATTCAGAGCTTTGGTTCGTAAGGGATCAGCTGTCAGCGAGAGGAATGTGAGGCTCTTATTTTGGATGGGATTTAAGCAGAGTCTGTCTGAATCCTTGCTTTTGTCTGGAAACGTTAAGAACTATTAGAGCAATGTGTGCCCAGTGCCCTGGGAGTGTAGGTAAATCCAAGCAGGGGTCCGTCCACCAAGGAAGGTATGTTGGGAATTCAGCGTGTTTTGCAACCATCGGATATTCCAAGTCATATTAGAGGTTAGCAACTGGCATAGGGAAGCAGTTACAAAGAAGGAAAAGGAGACACAAGTATGGTTGAGTTTCTGGCTATTCTTGCCAAAAAAAAAAAAAATGAAAACAATGGGCCGAATTCAATGGAGCAGTGGAGTTAGCTGAGGGCAGAAATATTTGTCTTTTTAGTTGGGAACGGCGGTATAATCTCCAGGCTCGCTGGGGACAAGAACCAGCCAACCTGTGAGAGCTGCTGTTTGTGAGGCGTCCACAGGAGTTTGCGATCCAAACGATTGCGAATGTGAAAGTTATTACTGCTCAAAAAACACTTTATATCAGGGTTAATTATAAGGAGATTCTGTAGTATAATTAGTGTTCTTTCTATGGAGGATTAAGGGCCTCTCCTAAATGGCCTTTTTGATTGCCTTCTTCCCTTTTTTAATTTCCTCCTTGTCCTTTTTGATTATCTACCCCACGACCCTCAGGGCTCCTCAATGTAATACAATTAAAATAACATTTTTGTGTTAGAGGGTTTTATTTTATGAGCTATTAACCCCCTGCTTGCCTGAAGTCTGGTTGCGTCTCCCCGCACACCCGCCGGCCCCCAGACACGGCGGCGCGTCTGCAGCCCCATGGGACAAACGTGCGGATGAGGCTCTAGGCGGGGCCCTCGCTGAGAAAGGAGGAGGGGCTACCTCGGTGTGGTCTTTCAAGACGTGATTGGACGCTGACTTTCCAGCAGCAATGCACAGGAAAAGAGCCCTTCCAGCACAGCTGGCTCTCACGGGCTGGGTAATGTGACCTTGACCCAGTTCTGTGCCTGCTCTATGCTGTGGCCAACTGCCTTGCACCTAGTAGGTACTCAAAACTGGCCATTAGCGACCTGCTTAGAACCATTTACCTTCTTTGTTTTTGCAATCCTAAGACAACCAGGAACTTAGACATTTCCACTTTCCTTCCCCTTGGTCCCGAACCCATTCATTTATTAGAGTTACCAGCTTAGCCTCTCATTAACCTTTATTTCCTTCATTCTGAGCCTAGAGGGGAATTCTGGCCAGTGCACGCAGTTAAGAGTGAAGGTGACTCTGAAAGCAGCAGCGAGGAAAAAGTATAATTTTGAAGCCAGATAAACGTGGAGTCACACCCCAACCCCATCACCTACTAGCTCTATGGTCTTGGCCGAGTTACATAAATTCTCTCAGCCTCATTTCACTCATGGGTAGGAGGGGAGCAGCATTATGTCTACATCTGAGGGTTGCTGAGATGATTAAATGAAATCAAGTAAAACATTTAGCCTAGTGCCTAACATATGTGACCGTTCAAGAAATGTCGTGTGCCCCCACCACCACCACCACCATTCATTCACTCAAGCCTTTCTTGCCATTCCCATTGGGTCAGAATTTCCGTAGTTCTGCCCGGAGACTGCTCCATAGGGTCTCCCGCCACTTCACTTACGAATGACCCAGTGGAGAACATTTATATTAGTTTTACTTAAAAGACAGTCTTTTGCTGAAATTCCATGGCCTTTCCCAAACTACCATGGAACCAATGCTTGAGTGACTGGACTTTATGAAGGATCCCAAGGGGCACAAGCCACAATGATCTCTTGTCAAAAAATTTCCACAGGAGACAGAAACATGGGTACCATGAACCAACAACACAAGAATTAAATAACAATTGGGCACAAGGACACATATCACTAAGTTACACATGATTAATTGTCAAGTAAATAGCCCAGGCAATAAGAACATAGAAAATACAAGAGGAGAAAGACCACGTCAGAGCAGGAAAGAGAGGGGAAGCTTTTGTGCTGGCATTGCATAGGCTAAGCTGAACTGGGGGAAAAGAAGACATTGAAATGCTCATAAGATAATTAAAAGTACCCATTCTAATTCTGAATATGGCACTTCTGAATATGGTAAGTCAGATTGAAATCAAGTCACTTTTATAATCACTAATCAAGAAGATCTTTTTTCCTGGTAAAATGTGCTTTCTTTCTGTTTGATAAAACCTGAATGCATATGCTTTACAATTCACAGATTAATAGTTGTTTAATTTGAGAAGCATCGCCTAGACAGGTAGAACTATCCAAACACATGCAGGAGAATCTGCAGAGCCATCATGAAGGGACCAGTGTGGTGAGCAGGGAGCCAGGACTTGGGAGGGCCTCTCTGGAGCATCCCAGGCGCAGTATTCACAGGAAGCTGATAGGGCCTCATTCATTTGGTCAGCCCACACCAACCTTTATTAAACACCTGCGATGGCTCATATATGCTTCCAAGCACTCACAACTTGAAAGTGAATAGGATACAGCCTTTTCTTATGGAGCTCAGCCTCCAGAGATATAGTACTCAGACATGGGAACTCCTATTAACACAGCCACAGGACCAGAGAGGATGGGACCAGTATTCAGGAATGTCCCTAAGATTAGTTAGGACACAGCATAAGGGTCCTAAAGTCAAACTATGGGGAAAGCCCAGTAAATCAGACCAGTAAGAAATGGGCTTCTGTCCCGTCAGGAGATCTGGAGAGCCAAAGTGTATGGAGTCCTACCACAAGCAAAATTTGTGGGTTCATATCTTGGCTTACCACTGATTAGTATGTTTCATAAATTCCTTGTGCTTCATTTTTCTTACCTATGATAGGGATAATGATCATAACAATCTCAAAAGATGTTTGTGAAGAGTGAGAACATACTTGTGAATTGTACCTGACACATAGGAACCCTTGATGAAAGTTACCTGTGATAATCGCCTTTGTTACTGTTATCGTGTGATCTAGTAGGGTCATTGTGTTTATCCTTTAAGAATTTAGACCTCTTTATTTCCTCTTTATTTGAGGTGGCTTATAACAATACATAGAGTACCCAAGATAAAACTTCAGTAAATAAATCAGGGTGGAAAGAAAACAAAGGTAGGAATAATAGAATGAAGCCAGAGGTGAAGTTGGTATACAAATGTGTGTTATCAGATTTGGTACGTTGGCTAAGCCTTAGGGGAATTAACACTTTTACCTTAAGTATATAGTTTCCCTAAGACAAGGGTGAGGGTGCCGGAGTTAGTTGTGCTGCATAGATAGACCCATCTGGTCTCTGGTGTGCGGAGGAGAGCCCATACAACTGCACATACTCAAAACTTTTTCCTTCCTCTCATCCTCCTTGTGGCCCGACAGCTTGCCGTGGTCCTTTTTGTCACCTCGAAGCCCCAAGAGCAGGATCTTGCACAAAGTAAACACTCAATAAGCACTTCTTGGTTTGCTATTTGAATGGATGCATGAATGGATGCATGGATGGCAGGATGGATGGATGGACTTGGGGATAGTCCTGGCTAGTGTCATAACTCTGACCCTGACAACCTCTCGTAAGTTTATACCATATTTTTTTGGTGTGAAAACCTCCAGGAAGGATTATTTGCTGAGAATCTGTAGTTTATTTTATTTAGGGGGATTCTGTTTTTCAAATCATTTCACTGAGAAAGTGCTCAACTAGTCGAATTTACCTTCTTCTATGCTTTTACCCCCTCCTGACCTGATCTCAGGAGGAAATTTTTCAAAGAAAATGAAATTTCCCACACGTTTTCAAAGAAAATGGCCATTCTGTGTGCATATGGGAACGGTTTGATAGGGTTCACATTTGTCAGTCTCAACAGGTTTTGAGGCAACAAATGGTCTTTATTTTTCTCTCTTTTCAGCGACCCTTTCAACCTCTATGCTCATCTAAACTAAGGGTACCTGCTATTGCTGAAATAAAACTTTACATATTAAGCCATTTATTTATGTATAATTGTTAGGCTCTTTATAAAATCTAGTCTTGATATTCTCTTCCTTAGCTTCCTTCCTTGGGTAAAGAGTTCTGTGTCCTAAGGAAAATTCTTAGGTATTATTATAAAAAAGTAAAGATCAATTGTCTGCATGCCCTTAAAGATCTTAGTAGCCTAAGGACAGATAGTCCAGAGAGCTAAGGCTTCTTGAAAGCTGGTTTTGTTCCATCTTTGTAGAGATCCGGTGAGAAGTTCAACTCAAAGGGTAGCACGCGTCTGTGCAACACGTTCACCTGCAGATCCCTTTGGTTTCCCATCTCGTTGTTTGCGAGACACAGAGAGGTAATGATGAGAAATGGGAAGGAGGGCCCTCATGTCCAATGTTGGGAATGTTCATCAGAATGAGGTCTCCATCGGCTGAGGGTGTGGTCCTCCTTTCCAGCATTCTTCTTGGATGACTGCAAGACAAGGCCAGCCAGGAACGACCAGAGTCCAGGCTTGCTTGAGAGATCTGGCATGGAGCACAGGTTCAGGCCACCAAAACAGCAAGTCCGGGGAGGCCAGCTGAAGCAGGGAGGAACAAGTGGAGATGTTATCCCTAGGTGGGCAGAACGTTGAGTCCAGGAGCCCAGAGAGGTGTTAAGAGCAGCAAGAGAGAGCCAGGAACTCTGATTCTTCTGAAAGGCAGCTTTCTGCTGGTGTCATCACCAGACTATTGCATGTGGGTGACCTGGGTCCCTCAGGGGTTAATCAGAGCCAGAAGAAGGTCAGAGAGCTGCAGGTAAGTCCTCTACACCAATAAGGCAGAACAGAAATGCTCTGTTTATCTGTACATATCTAAAGACAAAGTTCTAGGAAATGGTACTGTAGGTGACGGGAGGCTTATTACTATTTTAGCCGCACCTTAGTTTATGGGTTATGCTGGTTTCTTTTTGTGATTTTATTTCCTCTCCAGGTTTGCTCACTGGAGCACAAGCTCAGTTCTTTCATGATGTGTAGATAATTTCATGCACTTATGTTAATGACGTACCATATGCTGATAACACATGGAAGTTTTCTTGAAATTCAGAACTTAAGAAAATAAATAGTATTTGGCAAACTGAAAGGGAAGAGGACGGAGTCAAGAGGGGGAAAGGCAAGACTAAATAATGACAACATGAGTTCACGTTATTTCTTTGATAGGTTTTCAGTAGAAAAGGTATTGGGATAATTTCGCTAATTGTAATCATTTAGACTCCGGCTGAGCTAAATCCGTGACAAAGTGATTTGCTAAATAAATGAATATGGGCATCGTTTGTTTAAGCAATCGATGTGTTTCTAAGGAGCTGGTTGCACACCTTCTGTGGCGAGTGTTTCAGTAAAATGAATCACCAGCCTGTAAGGAATGGCCCCCAAAGAGGGGGACTCTGTCTGGGGAGCAGGCACTGCTCACTGGAGACGACCCTTTGCAGAAATAATCTTTGCTCAAACTGCAAAGTTTTGCCTTTTGTTTTAATAAAGAAGACTGATCCTTGATTTACCTGTTTTAGAAATTCTTCGTATCTAAGAATTTCCTGGTAGCTGATTTGTTTAAAATAGCCTTGTATATGGGAAGTGTAAATAAGATTTCTAGCCATTATTTTTTTCTTACTAGAAGACCAACTTGTTTACTAGCACTCAAGAGATAGCTATTATATTTACCGAGTTTTCGAGGGTACCCATGTCTCCCTTCCCCACGGCACTTCGTACTACGAATTCAACAAATCTGGTTTGAATGAGTCAATAAATATATACTTAAATAATGTGCATAAGAATACATAAATAAGAATATTATTGCACTGGAAGCCCAGGCTCACTTTCCTCGGGGAGGTGCTTATCTACTGTGGTTTCAGTTTTCTCCTATCTAGTTGTGACTCAGAACTTACACCCGGCAAATTTATTTGTCTAGCTCTTGAGACCGTATGTAAAAGAACAAAAGTGTATTTTGATCATTCAGAAATTTAGTTAATTTGGACTGTCCTCCCCCCAGCAATTAGTAGAGCTTAATGAGGTCATTTTTTTTGGATAAGCCCATCTCTCTCTGAGACACGGAGGCAAAGAACCCGTGGCCTCTGTTTCTCTCTTCTGCCCTGACTCATTCTGTGACCTTTAAAACGAAGGCAGTGCTACCCAGGAAAGGAGTCTATTGATTGCAGTTGAGAACTGAGGTTTCTGTGTTTCTCTGTGTGTTTGATGGTGGATGATGCGGGGAAAGCGGTGCTGGGGAGACTCTCAGGTGTGGGGGCAGGAGGTAGTAAGTTCAAGAGTACCATAAAGTCCTCCCGGCTGAACCGAGAGCTGGCCGGGGGTTTTGGTTACTTTGTGTTTGAAAGCCCTAGCAAGCCCCCAGACGAAATATGGCAAATTCGAATGCAAGGAAAGCTGAAGAAGTCATAGCCACAAACTCTGGGAAATTACAGCCGACGGTTATTAGTCATTCTTACGGGCAATAGAGAGTGTTGTTTTAAAAAAAAAAATTCAAATCTGATGCTACGAGCAAAGAGCTGTTCTTTCCTGAACCGGATAATAATATTGCCAAGATTGATTCAAGAAATTAATAGGAGGCCTTGTTCTGTGCTGCCAGACAGCTTCACTTCTTGTCAAGTCCAGCCTGCACACAGGTGTCCTTAAGTTCACGGGGAGCCATCAATACACAGATCCCGCTGATTTAGGCATCAGTGCGGAGCTCCTGAGGGAAGGGAGTAACCCGAAGGAAGGCAGCCGCCCTTGGGGATTGTTACACTTGCCATTGATAAAAGCTGACCGGGCCCATGCAAATATTTTTATTGGAGAGTCTGGGTTTTTAAATGTTCAGCTTAGATTGTGTTTTATCGTCTGCCCCTTTCTGCTTACATTAAACTTTACAACCCAAACAGGACTCTTGTACGCCTTCCAGCCCCGGGGGAGAGGAATGCAGGCAGTGGGGTGACAGATGGCAGCATCAGACCAGCTCTCGTGCAAATCACAGCCCAGGTACTCAGGCGTACTGGGCTACAGGGGATTCAGGAGACCTTCATGGGTGTGAGATGTTGTTCCCATGTCACAGAAGGAGCACCCATGGCAGGGTGGTTGGCCTAGGGTTTGCACTAACACACAGCAGTAAGAGGGTCAAAATTCTAGGCTCCTGCTTCCTGCTCAGCATTTCTTCCCTCTTCAAAATGCTGCCTCTTTTTATTTTTGTGACAGAGACTAGCGACAGAACAATAAAGGGCTGGGAAGTGGGGCTCTGCAGACTCAAAATGCCTCTCCAGCAAGGTGGCATATTTTGCATTACTGAAAGGTGCTGCTGCAATATAGCTGGCTACACCCCACACATTAAGAGCTAGTGAGGCTCCTTCTGCAGCATACGACACATTGATTTTACCTGTGGACCCCCACGCCCACTCCCAAATCAATTTTGCCGGGACTCCAGCACCCCAGCCAATCCTCGAAGTAGGAGTCTGCAAGGTGAATTTCCTAACAAGCTGACTTTTCAAAGGTTTTTCAGCTCTCAAAAACATGAAAGCCGTGTTTAAAAATTTAAGGGTCTGATATGTACCAGTTCTGTGGAGCAGCAGCAGGACGTAGCTTTTTGCAGTGCCACGATTCCCAAACCCCAAGTCTTTAAATTAAGATGTTTATGACAGCTGCTTGTGCTTAATGGAATGCACATAAGATTGGCCATTAATTATTGCTCTTGGGTTTTTTTGCACCTATTCCCTGCATTCCTCTGCAAAACTCGGTATTGTGTAAACTATTTTTAGTGCTTTTTATTTGGGGTTGGATTTTTTAACTTTTACTGTGAAAATTGCCAAAAATACTCAAGAGTTGAGAGAAAACACAATGCTCCAGTGAACCCATCATTCAGCTTCAATGGCCATCAACATTTTACCTTAGTTGTTTTATCTACCCGTCCCCTCTCCCCAGTGCACACACAGGTTTTTAAATTTTGCTGGAGTATTTTAATGAAAAATCCCAGACATCATGTCATTTCAGCACTAAATATTACCATGTACATATCTTTAAAATATTTTTATATAACCATAATGCCATGATCAAACCTAAAGAAAATCAGTAATTCTTTAGTATTGCATAATATTGAATCCATTTTCAAATTTATAGTTCAGTTGATTAAATGAAGATCCAAATACCAAAGAAAAGCATTGAATCATAACTGAACAGTTTTCATAAGGTCTTTTTTCAGCTTTAACTGGGTTGTTAACCATCACCTAGAAATGCCACACACATGCATACACACACACAAACACACACACACACACAGCTGATTATTTTTTTAAAAAGCTCAAGAAAGGTCAACCTTTGAACTCTGACCTCTACACTTCCCTTTCAGAATGGCTCTGGAGTCTACACTTAACAGAAACTGCCTCGGTAATGATACAATGCCTTGTGTCTATTGTGGAGATTCTTCAGCTTTGAGAATTATTTTCGTGTGGTAAATATTTGTACAGTTCCTTCTGATTTTCATCAGTGAAAGGCACACGGTCTTGGTGTGCCTTTGAGAGGAGCTTCTCCACATGTTAAAGACGTCCTCGGCTGCCTTCTGCCAAGTTCTGCACTTTGGTTAGAAGGAGGTCAAGGCTTGGATGGTTCAATGAATCCCTGCTCTCCGAGCTTTGTGTATCAAGTTCTCACTGTTCCATTCTGGCTCTAGTTATCTTTTTAAAGTCGGTTTGCAACATAGTGACAATTTTGACACGAAAGCCAAACTTAGCAAAGGACCATTATTCAATCGAATGTGATTGAATCACAGACAGATATCTTTCATTCATATTTAGCCAGAAAACCCTCTTCTAGAGTTTTTTTTTTTAATTAAATTTGTAAGTCTCACTTTTTTTCATTTACTGGACTAGTTTTGAAAAATGGGGAATCACCTTTTTCTAGGTGAATGTCTTGAGTTCTCTGCTGTCACCTTCACTTTGAATTCTACAACAAGAAAAACAACTTGAGGAAGTTGGCAGGTACAGTGGTTGCATCTGAATGTAGCGTCAGGGATGAGATGGGAAACTTAAGCATTCTAGAAAGATCTTTCCATCAGTGACTGATGGAGGGACAGAAGAATACAAATCTGCCTTGCAACGTGCAGACCGCCATTTCTTTTGCCTGTACGTTGGACTTATTTTCATTATGCCAACTCTTCCGTATTGACATAACTTTGCTGATATGAAGGTGCCATGTATAGAACATCAAATATTAGAATGGAAATGCAACATTTTGTTTAATTACCCAGAGTTTTTCTACTTCAAATGTGGCTAATCTGGAAGCTGGTTACATTAAGAGGCTTCATCTGGATCTTTGAGTCAGTGTCTGGCACATAATTGGGACTCAGTAAAAATGTGTTAGTTAATTCATTGACAAGCCCAAAAGATACCAATTTAGGGGTGATGACAGAAGATGAGGAGAAAAGATAAGGGTTTTACAACTTGCTACCAAGAGAGGAAGATTGTGGCTTGCCTTCTAATTTGCAATGTTGCAGGTAGACACTTATTGACATGCTTTACGTGTTATGAACCCCAGGTCCTCCTCAAGCCTGTTTGCCAAGGCCACGTATGAAGCACTGATCTGGGGCATGACACTTTAAAGGAAAGAGGAGAGAGAGCTGATGTTTGTTGAACTGCTGTATGTGAGGCACTGTTCTGGGTGCTGTACATTCTCTCATTTATCCACAATAACAAGTTCATCGGTGGCTATCTTAGCCCTGTATTGCAGACATAGCTCAGGGATATAAATCACTGGTTCATAAGTGGTATTGCCGAAATTCAAACCCAAGCTTGCATACTCTTCTCCCTGAGCCAGCGCAACAGGCTGCCTCTTTTAGGTTAGTAACTGCAAGCACACTCAGCAGACAAGGAAGGAAGGCGGTAGAGAAGGAAGTATCTGAAAGAGGGGAGGATCACAGGGAGCGTGGTAGCCCATAGAAGAAGGCTGCTATCCCGGCCATAACTGTCTGTGGCCCACTTCTTGCCCTGGTGAGAGCAATGTTAAGTGAGCTTGGTCTAGAATCTTACTAGTCTGTGGACTGGAAGTTTTGGCATCACCTGGGAATTGTAAGAAGGGTAGACTCTCAGGCCCACCACAGACCTCCTGAATCAGAATTAGCATTTCTAATAAGATCTCTAGGCAATTCGTATGCACATTAAACTTTGAGAAGCACTGGCCTAGAGGCTTGTGAGAAATGATAATTAAAGATGCTGACTGAGTAGTTCTAGTGTAGCGTAAGATCATTTCTGGGTAAAGCAATTCTACATTAGGTTGAGAGGAAGAATCATAATTTTTTTATTTAAAAAAAAAAGTGTAACAGAATTTCTTCCAACTGTGAATTTTAAGATTGGTGGCTTGAACTAGAAAATGGATCTCTCCCTCCCCCAACATTTTAGATTGCTTTTTGACTATTAAATGGCGAGTGTGTTTGTGCACATGCACACAGTTGCACATACACAAACACAATTGTGTACATAATTAGAAAAAAGCTAGCCTATGACTTTATTAGAAACTACTATTGGGCACCATTTGGAAGGCTAAAGGAAATCCAATTGTGTTTGCATTATATTCCCTTTCTAAAAATAGGAATTTGGTTTTGTTTTTCCATGTGCAGAACAATTTGCACAATTTACATGAATGCAAACCTTGAGGGATGGATGAAGTTTGGTTTTCATAGCTTTGTTTGCCCAGGCTTCTTCTACTCTCCTTAGACAATCTCTACGAAAGCTCTATTCAGTCTACTAAGAGACACATGTGAAGGTCTTTGGAGAAATACTGTGAAAGTTATTTCCCAGCCTGTTGCTAGGAAGCTCTAGAAGAAAGTTAGCAAAAGAGGAAGATGTTTCACAGCTGGCTGTGCCACATTACTGTGTTGGAAGAAGTTTCTCAGTATTCAGTGCTTTCAATCTTCTGCCGCTGAAATTCTTTGCCCCCCTTTCTTGCTTCTTTCCTGGACACTGTGTCCTTGTATGTTGGATTCCTGTTCCTTGTATGTCTTCCCAGGGAAACGCGGACACGTTAGGAGGCATGGCCAAGACCCTCCGTCACAGGGCCTGCTAAAAGAAATAGGGTGTTTTGTGTAGTTGTTAAAACTCATCCTCTCTCACAGAAAGAGCTAGAACAGGAAAGTCTTTCAACTTTCCTACTGTGAAGTCTAATACTTTCCAACAGTATAGTCAACCCACCCAGCTACCAGAGGTAGCTTGGTGAAATGAAAAACTCATTTGACGAGAAGTCAAAAGACTCGGATTCCAGTCCCACCTTTACCCCTAACTAGTTAAGAGCTTTGGTCATGTCCCCTCAACTCTCAAGGGTGGGATGGCACCTCTGTCAAAAGAAGGCCTCATGTAGCCTCTTCTGGCTTCCAATTTAAGGATTCCATTATTCGGTCTACGAAATAATGAGACCACATTTTGAGCACAGTGATGGTCTCATTAGATGGTCTCCTTTTCTTTCTGGTCACATGTCACAGTAGTATGTTATCAGACTGAAAAGGCAAGCCCATTTTGACATTCATCCCAGGATTCCCCATAAACACACATTTTCTATTTGGGGGGAAAAATCCTTCTTTAAAAAGAGAGGAAATTAAGAAGGTGCTAATTCAATTGCCCTTAGATTCCTACAGGCCCCACTTTTGCCAAGTGAGAACACCTCAGTCATTTGAGATGGTTGTAGGTCTGTCCTGTAACCCCCTATGGAATATTAGGCTGAGAGGCTGGGGGCCAAGGGTCTGTAGCTGGCAGCTGTTACTATGCATTGCACATCCTGCTGTAATCAGGTGCTTAGAAATCAGGTGCCTTCCTTAAAAACTAACATGACAATAACAGCTCGTATGTATTGAGCTCTTCCTGCGTGGCACATACCAGAACTGGGCACTGCTGTTGTGGAAACAGTGGCATAGAGACATTCGGTTACTTGCCCCAGTCCTCACAGCTAGTTAGGGTGAATTGGGATCAGAACTCAGACAGTGTGAGGACATTACGTCACCTCCCTTCTCTGGGAGTATTCCTAAGGGCTGAATGTGACTTGGTTGGGGAGGAGAGAAGAGTGAGGACAGTGGAATGTACGGGGGAGTGTATTTTAAAATGTTCTTTTAATTTTGGATCTTTTCCTCCTGGTTGCCGCTGTTCAGTCTCAGTTTCACAAAACTCTTCAAATATCCATTCAGTGTTCTCTGAGAATTGGGAATGCTGACAGTAGGAACCAAGAATTTTAAGTACAGAATTAAACATTCCCTTTGTCTCTTTGCCAAACTGATAAAAGGCGCCATTGGTTTTCTTAGCTGGTAAAGCCGGGTAGGTAGGAGGGGCTGAGAAGCCGGCTCCTAGAACCGAATGACCTCTTCACCCTCCTGCTGTGAAGGGAGGTATGACTCGCAGGCTCCCGGGTTGGCGACACCCTAATAAGGGGGAAAATTCCAGTGCTCCTCTGGCATGGATTGCTGGCTTGATCACATTGGTTTTTTCATGGAAGAGGATTGTATTAATAACTATCATCTTTCTACATAATTTAGAATAATTTGGTGTAATCTTTTATTGCCAGTGAAGCCCTGGCCACAATCTGAAAAAAAAAAAAGCAAAGGAAATGAAAAATCTGTTTGCCTTTCTGATTAATGTAACCTAAATTGTTGGGGTTTTTTTTTTTTTTTTTTTTTTCACTGCTTAACTCAGGTTCAAAGTATCCACTCTGGCTATTGAATGGGGTAGCGGTCCAAAAGCCATAAGCAGAGAGATTTCAGGCTTTCTAGTCCAAGAGACAGGATTTCCATCTCCAGGATTTTTTTCTCCCACAGAAAAGAGAAATCTGTCCTAAGTCGAGCAACTGAAGGACCATGTGAATTCTCACCTGCATGGTCTGTCACTAACTGTGGCTACTGGGGAATCCTGAGTCAGGAAAGAAGCTGAGCACAGGCAGTCACAAAAGACCTCCTGGAAGCAGTAGAACCTGAGCTGGGCCTTGCACAGTTTGGGAGAAAGGAAGAATTGCCACAGCTTAAATTGGTCTCAATCCATCATATAATGCCTTGCAATACACCGGGGCCCTAAACGCAAATAACTATAGAAGTTAGGTAGATACCCATGCTTCCTGGGTGCATAGGAAAAAGACAAGGCAAAATAAATCTAAATCATCATGCAAACCTGGTGATAAATGGCAATTGACATGTGACCTCAGTTCCACTAAACAAGAGGGTTGTGTTATCAAGAGAGCTTGTGATAAAGACAGCAGCTGCTCTTTCAGACCAAGTCTAATTGTACTTCAATGCAGGAACAGAGCCCTTGTGTTGCCATATTTTCTATATTCAAGACAACATATTTTTTTTAAAGAAAACATCTGGATGTTTAAATGTTAGAATATACTTCAATTTTAAAAAATGCTAGACAATCATTTGTAATCCACACAGAACATGTAGGGAACTACTGGTATGTTACCTCTGGAATAAGTCTTCATTCCCAAATCAACATGATGATGTTTTCAACATGTCCTAGGTAGAATTTGAGTCCCTTTTGAAAATATCAGCCACTCTAAGATAACAAACATCAGTTCTACTATTCATAGAAAAAAAAATCTACTGTCATTGACATTTCATATTTCATTTCTAAAAAAAGAATCCGTGTATTATTAGACTACACATCACAAAATAGTGTTATTGTACTGTTGCAGAAAAAAAGAGAATTGAAACCACTTCTCTTATAATTTATAGCATCTTGAGAGTGAGCGTGGGAAGGCTAAGGAATTTGCTGTTTTATTATCATATAATTGGTTTCAGCAGAGATGTTTGAAATGTTGAATCTTCCTAGTAAGTCATGGATGCAAAGGTATGTTGCTGGAAGCTTTTGAAAAACCTGGAGGACCCATCAGAGGTTAAACCATCTGCCCCAAAGGAGGTATCATCTCCCTATAGCCCTTGAGCTAGAGAGTATCAGGACCAAAGGAGACAGCAGAGCCAGAAGACTGAGAGAAAGACCAAGGGATAGGTGGGACAGAAGTAATTAGCCATCATTAGGGGTGCTTCTCAGGAGATAGGCAACTCTCAACCTAACCTCCTCTTCATCCACAGAATAGTTCTCTAAAGGTTAACCCTTCTGGCTCACAGTGTGTGTGCATAAAAGATAGGACACAATAATGAGGAAGAAGAGCCACCTTATGTTACCCCTTATTGCATTTGGCTTCTAATTAGCTGTTGCCCGAAACTGTCCATCTTCTTGAGTACTGTAGGCATCTTTTTGATATTTATTCATTATACATTCATTTATTTAATAAATATATATTGATTACCTGCTCCATGCTGGCAGCTATTTGGGCAAAAAGAAGTTGGCAGTTAAGAAAGAAAGATACGTAGCCCTGGCCTGCAGAAGTGTGCTGTTTAGAAGTAGGAGTGAGGAAATGCACATTAATGACTAATTCCAGGTGAAATAAGAAATACACTTGACGCTGAGGGCACAGTGGCTATGTTCGGAGCTGCACAAAGGGAGGACAGGACTGACCCATCTTTACTCATAAATAGAGGCAAAACCTCTTCTGGGATAAATTTACCCAAATTGGGCTGCAGGGGAGAGCATGGCTGGATAAGCCATGAAAATGGCAGAGGGAAAAGGGCCCCAGAATACTAGTCTTGGCCCACCACTTCTGAGCAGTGTCACCCGTTAAGCACGGAGTTTCCTTTGGCATTGCCGTGGCTCCCCACCTCTAAGTGATGGAGTTTGAGGGATCAACTCTGAGGCCCTTTTCTGCGGCAAAGTCTCCAGGTCCTGACTGTATATGTGCCTTGGAGCATAAGGGTTGGAGGTTTGCCTGGGACTCCACATGCAGGGCCTCCCTCTTCTGTGGCCTGTCGTCAGAAGAACCCTGCCATCCAGAAGGCCCACCAAGGTCTTCACACTGCTCGGGGGAAAATTCGGCTTTAACAATGAGAATGTGAGTGAATGCATGCCAGGTGAAGGCCACCCAGCCGTTAACAGCCAACTCCCCATCCCACGGTTCTTGCCTCAGTGGAGACTTGAACATCTTCTGTGCTATATCCTAAACAGGTTATTTATCTACAGTCTGCTGGAACACTTACACTGGCTAATTGTTAACATAAGATGGAATCTGTCTTTCCAAGTCCAAGTGCAACACAAGATAATGGCTTTGGCCAGGGTGGCAGACCCTGTATTAGAATCCAGTCTCCATCTTATCAGGCTTCCAGCCCTGAGTGTTCCTGAGACAGTAAAATCAAGGTAAAAACTCCTGACTAACCAAACACATGATATTTAAGTTACTTCCTCCCTCCCCACCAAAACCCTTAGCCCCCACCTCCCAAACGAGGCCATGGTCTCGCGTGCAGCACTCAGAGACCAGGTGGTCTAAAAGAAAGTGATAGGTTTTAGAATCCGATGAGCCTTACTTTGAATCCCCAGTCTGTTACTTAATAGCTATGAGATTTTGCCTCTTTGAGTTTCTTAATCAGTAAAATGAGAGTAATACTAATGATTTCTTGGTGTTGTTGTAGAATTAAATGAGATCTATATGTAAAATACCTGGTGCATCGTAGAAACTCAATGAATGCTAGTAGCTGTTAATTACTGCTGCTGAAAAACTTAAATGTAGTTAGGTCAAAGATGAGTTTATATATAAAATTAATCAGGCCAGGGAAAGAAAGATTAGGGTATGTTATATTGTAAAATACCACCGCTGATCTTTCTGATGTAAGTTTTGGGGTTGGTAGGCTGGGAAGAAGGGATGAAAATGCCATGGTCTATTGAAGGCCTCTGTGATTCTCCCAATGCCCCAGGGCTGTCAGGAGCTGCCCTGGGATAATCAATCTACCTGCTCATATATTCTTTGCTAGCTTCACTGGCACGACATCAGGACCTTGTCCCTGCATGATCTACGGTGTCGGAGGTTCCCAGTAAAGCTTACTGTAGAACATGGGTTTTACCTTATCATTCAGCCTGACCCCTGGATGCCCTGTGAGGGGCTAGATCTCCTGATTCACTTCCTTCTCAGAATCCTACTGCATAAACAAGGCTGAGCTCTAAGATATAAATAATTCTAACTTTAATACTAAACAGACTTAGTCGCACTGTTGTTGCTCTACCCTGGGAATAGGGAGGGGAACAGGGGAGGGAATCGAGAGGGCCTGGGAGGGAGGGGAAGATGTTAGAATTTCTATGGAGAGTCTGGGGAGTTAAGTGAAAGAATTTTTGTGCAAATATTATGGAAAATTCCTTCATAGCCCTTTATACAATAGAAGTTATTTCTAAGTGTTTCTCCCACCCACCTTGGTGGGACACACACACACAGGCATAAAATGACACAGAAGCTCAACTTCTAATGCTAAGCCAAGCTGAATGACACTCGGATGGGAACTTGGTGGCATTTTGTTTTAAAAGAGAAGATAGGTGCCTAGGAAAGTCCTAGTTGGGCTATCAACACAAATAATACAGAGGGCTCCTCTATGGCCAGAGTGCTGGGGGGAAGTTCAAAGGACCTAAGAGACAAGTGGTCTACCCTCCAGAAACCTAAACTCTACACCTCAGTCCAAGGAGTCAAGAGTCTGTTTGGAAGGAGCAGGAGGATCATACACCCACACAAAGGCATGCAAAGGGGTGACAAACATGACATCAAGAATGTTTGTGATCAGTTCTCCGTGAATCCTACAGGGCAGCTGGGTGGTCAGAATGGTGAGCGGACCTAGAGGAACTTAGCGTGGGCCTCTAGTGTTAAAGAAGGGGTGAGGCTGGACTTAGAGGGCGTGGTGATATCCCAGGCTGGAGGATGACCCAGTGTACAAGCTAAGAACTGGGCACAAACAGGAACTCGATGGAAGGAGAGAAGAGCCGCAGGAGAGGAAGGCATCAGGGAGAATATTAAAAGAGGATTTTTTGAGTGACAATAGGGGTAGCCTTAGAGACCAATTGAGTGGCTTCAAGAAATAGAGTATCATGGATGCCTAAAGGGAATTATTCATATTTGTATGGAGGGCAAGCTAGGGTCAGAGAGCATACTTGAGTTAATTTCAGGGATTGGGTAAGATGTCTTCCCTTTGTACCAGCCAGCAGTAAACTAGTTGTCCATTCTGAGGAGCCTCAATGGACGCTCACCTTCCTAGTGGCCAACCAAGACCTGCAGACTCCAGTGACCAATTGAGGGCCATCTGATGGCCTATAAATTTCCAACATTGAACAAAGTGGTGTCTTCACCCAAAGCATACCATATACCTCTATTTGCTAAACAAGAGACATTATAAGTGTCTTTTGTTTTTTGAAAAACAAGTAACAACTTCTCCTGAGCTAGGTTAAGTAAGAATCAGAAACTATTTATCATCGAAAAATTGCAACGTGTCAGAAAATGTAGTTCACATCAGAGGCAACTAGTTTATTAATTTGACTGAATTTTCTCTTGGGGGCTTTTTCCTTTTTGGGAAGTGATTTGAGCTGAGCCCTAATTCCCCAGAGAGCTTGGCATTAAAAGAGTTTCAAGTTTAGGAAGTGCTACTTTGGCTCTTATTTTAAGGCTTGCTCACTCATAGCAGAAGCACCCCTCTTCCTGTTCATCAGTTATTGATCAAGATACTGGTGTGGGCTTCTGTCTCTAGAGAGGGTGTGCAGCAAGGGGCAGCTGAATTCTGCCCGTGGAATGTTTAAAAATGAAGCAGAACTTAAAGCAGGAGGGCAAATTCTTTCCTCTCTCAGGAATCCCAGGTTTCCCTGTCTCTTGATACAAGAGCTGTAGACTTGTGGTGTGTCTCCTATTGCTTTAACAGATAGGGACGACCAAAACAGATTGTTCAAGCCCCCTGCCTCTTTCTTACCATACTGACTCCCCCCCACCCAAATACCACACACAAATCCATGTTGTCATTGGCAGTCCCATAAAAACTCCTACTCCATGAGCCCAACTGGGGGAAAAGGCAAAGCATTCAAACGATCCTGTTCTTTTGCTCATTTGACAACCAGTATCAGGCTTGATTGATTCTTCTTTTCGATGAGTTGATTGGGTGCTTTGAGGTCATGCAGACCTAGCCTAAATAACTAGGCATGTACCCTCTGTCCCACGCTTTATATAGCTGTTTCCTCACCTGAGACATGTTGACGATGCTGATGAACCTTCGTAATACCTGCCACCTCCCTTTCACCTGGGGACCCTAAGAGGATTAATTAGATAGTATCCGTAATATACTTTGCATTCCTTGGAGAACAATTCTATATAAAAGCAAAGTAGTATTATTTCTAAGAGAGATGATACTTATTAACTCCTTGTAGGATCATTAAGCAAATAGATTATGCTTCCCTTTAGAGAAATTATCTCCCAGTTTTCCTAATTCTTGACAGTCTATAGAACAGAATATACACTTAAAATTTTTTTTAATAATTAAAAAAGGTATGTTGGTGAAAGGGAATGGAGCGGATTTCTAATTCTAATGAGAGGCTTGTTTTTAAAGACTTAGTTACCAAAGAAAATAGATACTACTGTCACCTTTTCTCTGATTTTATAAAATGCCCTTATTTTCTTTATAATAATTACATGGTAAAGACAGCTCTACATTTCTAAGTTTGTTCATTTTATGGCCTTTTGCCCCCGCAATTGTTGAATCTTTTGATTAAATCGCATTGTAGTTAAGTAAGCGTTCAGAAAGCACAGGGTCATCATTACATACATACTTGTGGTGATATTTTATGAATTGATAATTTAAGTTAAGAGTGGAAAATTTTAAATCCAAACTCCAGTCCACAGAAATTTCAGGGAAAACTCAAACCAATATTCATTTTATATTTGCCTTGTTTCCCAGATCGTGTCAAATTCCGTATTCGACATATAACACAAGCCCGGTCTTCAAACGAAACCGGTTCAGCATGCTCTGTTTTGGATAACTTTAACACAACGAAGTGCAAACTGCCTAGGTTTTCTTCGGCTGTGTAGATAGTGAACTGCTCACTTGTTCTTTTTCTTCCTTTCTTTTTTGTTTTTTTTTCCTGGCACAAACATACCATAATGAGAATGAAAATCTTGCTAGGAGGATAGCAAAACAACACGTAAAGCAAAAATGAAAAACCTGAGACCTGAAAGTGAGTTGTCGAGTGGCTTTTGGAGAAGGAACCTCGCAGCGAATGTCTGTGATGCCTCTGTGGGCTCGGAAACAGCGTCCCCAGCCCCCGCAGTCACATGTGGAAGCACATGCGAATCAGATCTTAATCCATTAAACTCATTCACAGTAAAACGTAACGCAGGTCGGAGTGGGGGGCGACGCGATGCCATACGTGAGCTCATTCACCGTCCGGAGCTGTGCGAGTCGGGGGTGCTAGCATGGGGGACTCCGAGCCAGGGTTGTACAGCACCAAAAAGTAGCCAGGGTCGGAAACTGAGTCAATAACCAGCAAGGTCTGACGTGAGCGTCTCTCGTGCAGGATTCTGCAAATTAGCACCCACCTGACCTAGATTGTACATCCGAAGTACCCACAGCTTCAGTTTTATCTCCTCATTCTTTCCATGACATTCTTGGCCATCTTTTTCAAGCTTTTATCTTATTTCATTTTTTACTTCATTTCATTTTATTTTATGAGAAGGTTAACACTTCTCTCTGCGGGATTTAAGTAAAAGCCAGTGAACTGCCGTGGATGGTGGGGGCGGGAGCAAGAAGACAACAGCAAACCTTGCCCAAGAGAGCCCTGGTGATTGTTTTTATTTTTTGCATCTCAGCCCCACCCTCTAAGAGTGTGCCTCCAGCATCTTCGGGGAGCCACCCAGGCAGCGTGACAACCAGGTTTGTGGGTTGCGTTTGCTCTTAGGATGGGTGTGAGGGTAGGAGGGCAGTAACACCCTTCTTTCCTCACAACCACAGGCTGAGGGGGCCCCTCCCACAACTCACCTACAACCCGAAACCCTGAAAAGGCCCCAGAAAAGAGCCAAAATGTAAGCACTTTGAAAAAAAAAAAACAACTTAATTTTATTCTTTGTCCATTCAAGCTTGGAGCCACCCATCTTGGCCAGGCTGTGTTGCCTAAAGTCAAAGGTCAAAGTCCTTGAGGGCATTGAGAGCTTTTAAAGCATATTTTATTAAATGGATGTTTTTTGAAAGAGGTTTCCATAAATAATCAAAATCAAGTTCATTTTATTATACCCGCTCTACAAGTAAAACAATCCTCATTGTAAACATTTTGGAAAAGATATAAAAATAGAAAGAAAGAAACATACTAGATACAGTCACAGTAAAAATTTTGCTAAGTTCCCTTCCAGACATTCTTCTTTCCTTTGTGCTTTTCTTCTCTCTTTCTTCCTTTCGGTTGCTCAAATTTTTCTTTAATCCCAGGTAGTATGTTTCCAGGTGCAAATATGCCGTGTTTCCAATATATCACTCTAGCCAGAACACAAGGATGGGTAAGAATGCGCCTTAAGTTACCCCCTGGACTTCTCCAGTTCCAACACCCTTCACATGTGAGAAAGGCTGTGTCTTGTGAGCTGGCGCCTCCTTGGTCCCTGAAACAACCAGAGAGAATGTTAGGGTGGCATCAACCTAATCGCCATTAAGCAGATTAAGCCTCCTGGCTGTAGTGGTAAAACCTGCTTGTGACTGTCCCCGTCTAAGCTGTGTGCCCCACTCCCACCCCCATCCACTGCTGATTAATTTGTACTTGAGGCAGAGGGATGAACACTTGTGCCCCTCTGCTGCTCTCTGTACATTCTATGTTCGTGGAGGAAAGTAGAGCCAAGCGGGAATGTGGCCAGCAACGCGACTGGCTCTCAGATGTGTGTTTCTGTAACAAATCTTAGTGCTATATTTGTCAATGGACTTAGGGCCTCAGAGAACTTTCCAAGGTGAAAACCTTACATCGCGTCCATGGACGTTGAGGGTAAAGCCCTTAACCCTGCGACTTAATGAGAACAAAATTAAGTGCTTCTTTAAGCAGCTTAGATTTATCTTGTCAATATAAGTGATGGGAGGTTTCTTTGTGTGCTTTAGAAAAGAGATTGTGTGTGCGTATGTGTGCGTGTGCCCGTGTGTGTGTGTTAATCTGAAGCATCGTCCCCTTGCTTCATTATGTCACCATCCACACTGTTCCTTTATGATAGACAGGGTTCATCTATTCCCCTGCTCTAAACTTAATTACTTTGCAATTAATTCTTTGTTGAAAATAGCAAGGCTCCTAAACTCGGAACATCTCATTGTGAGAAAGCTGTTTATGGATAGAGGTCAAGAGGACGTGTTGGAATATTCCACAGCACTGCCACAGATATTTTGAATGAAAATGGCAAGAGAGAAAAGGCCTGTTCCTAACAAGGTGACCATGGAAGGAGAGGGCTTTTTCCCAAACAAACTGAGTTAAGGTCAGCCTTCGAGGATGCACTTCAAACACAGCATCGTAGAAAAATCTCATCCCGATAATCTGAAGGAACTAACGTTTTTAGGACCTACCATATGACAACGACTTGCACATGCACTGTTTCAGTTCATCCTTATAAAATTTTCCAAGCTAGGTAGTATTAATACTGTCTTATAAATGATGTAACTTCTTAAGGTTACATACATACCCCTGAGGGAGTTCATTCCATGCTGCTCAATGCTAAGTGTTTTGCATACATAAGATCATTGAATCTGATTTATGACCTCATGAGAAGGGTACCAACATTATGCCAGATTCACAGAAGAGAAAACGGAGGCCGTGAAGGGTAGATGACTTGCCCAATGTTCCACAGCTGGTAAGTGCTGATCCCGGCCTCAGACTCCATCATCTGCCGTGCTCTCAGCTATAATCCTAAACTACCTCCCTCACAAAGACCTTTCTCCTTATCCTCCACTGACCTGAGAAGACAGCCTGCCTGTTAGAGGCTCCCTGCATGTGAGTTGGCCGGTTAAGTGCTCCTCAGGAGGGACTCAGAGGGAATTACAGAAGTGTGATCTCTGTAAGTTGCTGTTGTTGCATAGCATTCCACAGCCTTCGAAGAGCCAGAGACTGACGAAGGAGTCCCTGCTAACCTCACAGCCCTCTCCAAACGCTGCCTCATTAGTCTTCCCTCCAGACTTCTCAGGGCAGCAGTGAGCTCGTTTGCCATGCAGAAGGAGGAGGGCACCATCTTTCTCGTGTACAAAAACGGTATGGGTACACAAAGACAAGACCAGGAAAAACCACAGCGTACCAATTCAGAGACAGGACATATTGTGAGTGAGTGAATTAATGAATTCTCAGAGTTATAGGGGAGAGCAGAGGCAGTACATTAGTGAGTTCTAAATACTTTGCTCACTGTACCCTGTATTTAGAGAAACTGAATGTCTGATAAGAAGTTTCTCTGTGAGACCGTGTGAGATAGTGATTCATTTCCTCCATGAAGTGTCTCCTAACTTCTTCAGTCCCCTCCGGTCCTTGGTGGTTCTTGTCCATGCCCCTCTTCAGACTCAATACGTGAAGCTTTTGCTACAGCACTTCTAAGAAGATTAAGTGCATAAAGCTGCACATTTCTTGACAGCATATGTGATTCATTCAGCAAATATTCGAGAAACATTAATATTTTCTAAGGAGCTACTATGTGCCAGGCACAATAGCAGGAACTTAAGATCAGCTGTAAAGGCTGAGAAGCCAGGTGACTTTCTTCATGGAGTAACTTCCTTGATGCGTTGAATACAGCATTATGTTGGGAAAACATTTATTGCTGATGAAACACACCAGTGAAAAGATTCCGGCCTTTTCCTTTGCTTTGCTTGCTGGAACGTTCTTTCCTCTCATGAGGTGGGGATGCACAGAAATCATCTTCGGTCCCCATATTCTTGAGGAGTGAATTAGAAGTGTCCCTTCGAGTGCTGTCCCCTCTGAGATGAAAGATTTCCCTTAAGCATCTTAACATTGGCTCTGCTTCTTCCAGTTCCTGCAAAGCCAAAGATGCCAAGGATGTGGGGAATGGTCAGACAAGATCAAAGATCAACTGCCCTGCTCTGCTCTTACACTGGGCTTTGTCTTCCCTGTAAGGAATGCCTGGCTGCTGAAAATCCTGTCCTGCAGCACCTCTGGGGATGGCAGTTGTCCTGGCAAAAGGAGTCATGAGAAAGGGTTGTTATATTCTAGACACTGTGGAATACAGTGGTAAATTGTTATTCAAATCTCATTTGATGGCCAATGTGCACATTTTTCTTCCCATGCTCCAGTTTTTTCAGAAAATCTGTGCTTCCTCTGCCCCCCTACTTCTCCTAATGAGCACAATTCCCATATCTGGGTAAGGTGGCCCTCTCTGCAAGGTCCTAGCTGACCTCCCTGGCTTTCTCCCTGGACAAAAAAGCAGAAAACTAGCGGAACAGCACCGGCAGCATCATTTCATATTCTACATGTGTACTTTGTCTAAAATCAGCAAATGGAGCCCTCTTAGCTTCTGGAATATAATTCTAATCTAAACAAGCATGGGTAAATAGCACAAGGGACCTTTTTTAATGGAATCAGTCCTATTTGGAAAACTATTGGTAAATATTAAAATATCATTAGTAATTTTCGTGGCAGGAACATGCTAAATATGCCAAAGATAAAAGTGACACTTCCTATTATGCCAGCGATCTGTTACAGAAAGTATTAAATGTGAGTGCTGCAGTGCTGTGCTTCTCTTATTATAATCCCCATTTTACAAAGAAGTCAGGAAACATGCCCAGGTTCACTCAGTAAAAACAAATTTAAGAAATGGATGCTCCAAATCTCAATGTTTGGCCTCATTTTCTACAGAAGGGGTGAGTTAACTCAAATTCTATGTGTTAAGGTTTTGGGCTAGAATTTGGCTCTAAGCCTTTTTGATACTCATGATTTTTTTTCTGACCTGATAGACACAGTGACATCTTTCTCCTGGGAGAAGAACAAAGAAAGACATAAGACAGTTGGTGTATTGTTTGGTCTCAAATCTCAAGAAGTAGAGTGGAATAATTTATCTATAAGCTAAGCTAAAGAAAGAAAAAGATAAAAGTACATCTAGATAAATTCCATTTGAACCTTTAAATGTGAAAAATAAAATCATAAAAATATTTTTTAAATATATGTGAATATGTTTTTGAAGCAAAGTCTTTATGGGCATAGAAGCAAAGGCAGAAGCCATAAGCAAAAGATTCCTAGATTAGATCCCACCCCCTTAGATATTTTTTT
>NW_012151618.1:9248380-9281829 GCF_000956105.1 Propithecus coquereli | reverse complement strand
ATAGATGTACACTACTCCAGGAATTACAGATTGATAAACACTTTTTATAGAACACTTTGATGATATATATTCTTTTTAAAAGTTAAACTTTCAGGAATGTAGTTTCAAAAAAATCACAAATGCCAAAAAAAGGTATATGTAACAAGGATATTTATGGTAGAGTTATTTTTAATAGCCAAAAATGTAGAAATGACATAAAGGGCTATCTATGATTATTGATAAGTCCTGGAGTTTATGCAAATTTTAATTCTCTCCTAAAAATTAAAAAAAAAAATTTTTAGACGTCCTACAGTGAATATTTATTACTTGCATTATTTCAAATGATGATGTACCCTTCCTAAGAAAGAGACTAGCATGCTTTCACAGGGGCATATCAGATAGGGGGCAGGCTAGGGGAGCAGTCGGCCCCTGGAAGAAGGAAAATTTATTGTGTCATTGACATTGCTTAGAATTGTCAGCACATGGTAATGACTAAAAACAAACCAGCTTTAAATCTGGCTGTTTATTGTTTTTAAGTTATTGCTGCACACTAGGTGACTGCTCCACGGCTTTCCCCCATCTTGATACATGACTGCGGCTGCTGGTGCCTTCCGGAAAGAAAGAGGAAGTATGGAGTATGTAAAAGTCACTTGAAATTGACACTTGATACCAGTTTCTACAAGAAAATACATAATCACTTCGTGACTACAGACACGGAAGCGGTTTTTTTTTTTTTTTTTTTCCCCAGCTTACCAAGGTGATCCTACTTTAGGAGTAGCAGGGCATCGTTTTCACTTTGTAGGCGTTTATTTTACACACGTGTGTGGAAGCCCCACAGGACTGTCATATTATGTAGGAACTTCACAGGCGGGAGTTGTTGTTGGCTGACTGAGAAGTCTAACTCCATGTTTCTCTCCCGGAGGAGCCGTGAATGAGATACCATATAATATGAATGGAGATCCCCTCGGGCACCCTATAAATTTATTATAAAGCACTGGGTTTTGAAATAACAAAAATAACTTATGAAATTTGAGGAAAGCATAAAAATTAGAAATTTATGTCTCTTCAGGGGTCATCCTAGACCACATATTCTACTGAATAACAGGCCTGATTTTATCCAGAGCAGGCAGAATTACTGCAATGCGTGAGTGCTTCCGAAGTTTCCGGTGTTGGGAGCAGAAAGTACACGAGTGGACCAACTTTTCTGGAAGGAGATAGCAAATGTGGATGACGCTGCAGGTTAAGGGTATGAGAATAGCTGGTTAGATGATGTTTTGTTCACTGTTGACATCCACTCTGCAAAGGATCCTTAGAAAGCAGTGAGGTTTGGGGCTGTACTTGGAAGGTGGGGCGAGGGAGGCTTCCTTTGGGCAGCCGTGTGGGAGGAGCATCTAACCCAGGCTTGTGGTTTTTGAAAAAAAAAAAACAATATGTTGGGGTGTATGTTAGCTCTTTAGATGTTTATTGCTCCAACTGACTTGGCATTTGGTTCTCTTCTGAGGCAGCCATGAGTAGAGATAACATTTGTACTGTGAAATGACTCAAAATCCTACAAGAAGCAATCCATACCAACTGGCACTGCTTTTAGTTCTTTAGAGCTGAAGGATCTCTCCCCTTGTTTGTCGTGGCAGCCAAGCCAGAGTGACAGCAGAACATAAAGCCTCCTCCAGAAATCAGGCCCCTGTTTCTGCTCCCCTTACAAATCCTTTTGTCCCAGCAAAGCGTGTCCCTGTTTGAATTGCCCACCCTAAATGCAGGTGCTGTTTACCTATTATATCAATTTAAAGAGAGGACCATCTCACACTCATTACGTTGATTTGAAAAATGATCAGAATCAGGCCTGGGTACTTGGGGAATATAAATGCCTCTAAGACTGTATCCATTTTAGGAAAACCAGGTTTTTTACCTTTGCTCTGGCTTCACCTCAGCATTTTCTTCTGCGGCAGAAATAATGCATTTAGTCATTTTGGAACACCAGTTTAATACATTAATGATCGCGGGTGCTATTCCTAGAATTTTGGCTCTGCAAGTGTTATATGGTGAGTAGGTCAGAGGCAGCGAGCAAGGGTCATGTGAAGTGAGTATTTTATGAAGCCAGGATAGGCCACGGTGTAAGTAGAGCACCCCACATAGTTAAAACAGAAGAAGCATGTGAGCTGTGTAGACCGTCAGAGGTGTGTGTGGCGGTGCCGTGGGCTGGGGGAAGGAGAGTGGAAAGGCGTTAAAACTATAGGAAATCAGAGAAAATGCCGGCTTCTTGTTTTTGAGCCTCTGGAATTAGGGGGCTGTTATATAATCCAAGCCAGCTGCTTGAGGGGATTTGGCTAATAGTTAACTTAATTTTTCTGGAATGTCCTTTTTTTCCCCCCTATAAATCAGCCTCAGTGGAAAGAAAGTGGAACTCTTGTCAATGAATCAAATGGCAGGCGGGGCCGGCTGGGAGGACCGATTCCCCCTGGATGCTGTACATATTACGGGGCTCCTTGGCTGTACTTGGAGTGCAGGTTAAATGAATTGTTCCCATTAGCGAGCTGATAGGACAGCTCCTTTAGATGAAGGAGACTCTGTACTTTGAATGTCACCGTGAGGGAAAGGAAGTGCTCGCAGAAAAGTTGACAGTACCACTTGTGGCAGTATTTTACTGTCATTGTTAAAACTATATAAAATGATGACTTACAGTAAGGCTCAGAGTTTCAGCATAATATATAATAATAATAAGACTTCTGTCAGCTTGTAAGTGATGTAGGAGTTCTTTGCAGCTTGGAGGTTTATCTGCAGCGTGGTGGTGGTCGTAGAAGCAACGCTTTGCGCCAGGCTTGCTGTCTGAGGCTGATTCGCTCTGCGATTGATGCTCCTGGCGGAGTCTCGTTCACTCTGATTAGTCACTTTTGCCTACAT
The DNA here is from genome assembly GCF_000956105.1 of Propithecus coquereli. Lineage (NCBI taxonomy): Eukaryota > Metazoa > Chordata > Mammalia > Primates > Indriidae > Propithecus > Propithecus coquereli. The sequence goes on along the minus strand of NW_012151618.1, from coordinate 9,278,952 downwards.
TTGCTGGAAATAAAATCCTGAAAGTTTACTGGCTTTATCCGTGTACTTTTTATAGCCATATTTAAAGCACCCTTCAAGCAATGACATGAAGTATGACTGTTGGGGGAAAAACATTAAAAATCAGGAAAACATTGTGTTGGCTGAAAGTTTCCTGATGTCTGAGCTCAAAGCCATCTGACCTTTACTAGCATGGGCTTCGGGGGTGGGGGGGTGACTTGTTTTCTTTGTTCTGTTACCTTGGAAACTGAGGCACAGGTTTCACTTAGACAAAGAGCAGTAGGATCAGTTATCTTCATCATATAGCAGTTGTAAAAATTATTTAGAATGTTTAGATCATGTGGCAGGATCTTTTGAAATGCAAGTAAAAAATCAAGATGTTTGTAGGGGAAAATCTATAAGCAGGAAGAAGTCCCCGTCGTGTACATTCCTTGATGAATATAAGCACTGAAGAAGAGTCCATGGGCTCTCAAGTGACCAAAGATGAAAAGGGATGTGCCAAGGGTTGGGCTGAATTAATATAACCTGCATTTTTTCAGTGCCCCCCAAATTACTTTTTGCTCTTAAAAGCTCTCAAATATGAATAGCGGTGTTTGTGCTTCCCTAGGGAGAAGAGAGGACTTCTAAGAACATGGGTGGGGCTAATGCAATATGTATGGCCAGAGTGGAATTTGGGTCACTAGTGGAGACTTCAGCTGATAAAGTCATATACTGTAAGCCTTTCCCCCAAAACACCGTGAGCACAGGGACCATTACTGTCTTTGTCGTCGTATCCCTATCACCTGCTATAGTGCCTGACCACCATGGGGCAGGGGGAGGACAAACTATTATATAGTCAACTGGGGACAGTCTAGATGGTAAGCCTGAGTTTTCATATGTGAACAAATTCTGCTTTGAGCTGGAAGATCACATTGTCCCTATATTGTCCATTAATGAGATGTTCAAATAGTTTGAAGCATCCCTTTGGCCCTGTAGACCTGGACTTAAAAAGATTCTGAGACCAATTAGTGGCAGCTCTAAAATTAGAGGTAAAGCTACCTCAGTGGACATGGGTTGATTTCCAAATTCATAAAGTCTTCGAGAGAGCTATTTTTACATTGTGTGGGTAAACGGGCAGAGACGAGAACACATATCTGTGTGTGGCAGAGTTAAACCACATGCTTTGGATGATACAATATCAGAAGAGTCCAGTCTTTCACCCTGGTAGCTAGGGGTGTCCTGAAGTCTTGGACCAGGCCCCTCCAGTCCCGGACATCTCTTGCTCACAAATACAGAAGGTAGAACCAAGAGTCAGTTACTTGAACAGCAATAAACCATCTAAAATCTAGCTTACCAAATCCCAACTGCACAAAATGAGAAGACACAGCCAGTATAAAGCCAGGAGAGCCTACAGGTGAAACAGTTAATGCTGGAAGCGGTGGAGACCACAGGCAACTCTTTGAGCCAAGATTCAGATGTTCCTCTTGGTGCTTTTTGTTGGATACCTTTGGCTTTTTTCTTTTTTTTTTTTTTTTGAGACAGAGTCTCACTCTTTTGCCTGGGCTAGAGTGAGTGCCGTGGCATCAGCCTAGCTCACAGCAACCTCAAATTCCTGGGCTCAAGTGATCCTTCTGCCTCAGCCTCCCGAGTAGCTGGGACTACAGGCATGCGCCACCATGCCCGGCTAATTTTTTCTATATAGTTTTAGTTGTCCAATTAATTTCTTTCTATTTTTAGTAGAGACGGGGTCTTGCTCTTGCTCAGGCTGGTTTCGAACTCCTGAGCTCAAACAATCCACCCGCCTCGGCCTCCCACAGTGCTAGGACTACAGGCGTGAGCCACCGTGCCCGGCCTACCTTTGGCTTTTGATAAGTGTTGAATCTGGATGTTGGGTATATGGCCAGTGTTACCCTTCTTTGTATATAATTTTGAAAGTTTCACAATAAAAAAAATTCCTGCCAGTGAAAACTAGCTAGAAAACTTTAAAAAGAGCTTCAATCTCTCTGACATAAAGTGTGTGAGTGATTTCGCCCATGCCTTTGAAATCAGTAGTGTTTCCTGAGGCGTGGGCACCGGAGGAGCACTTACAGGATTCAGGTGTGGATGAGGTGGAGGATTTAATGACCACTTAAAACAACATTTGACTGAGCTCTGGCCCAGCCCACTTGACCTTGAGCATGTCCCTTCACTGTCCTGACACTCAGTTTCCTCACTGAAAAATGGGTCTAATATCTTCATTACTTACTTCACAGAGCGCAATGAGGAAATCAGAAGGCGGATTGAAAACATAACCACCAACTATACAAGTGTACAACACTGGATACATCGTTAACTACAAATTGGCCTTGAATAATTTTCAAATGAGTTTTAAAATGTAGGACTCAAAGAAAAAACTGTTGAGAAATCCTATATCTTATTTGAATGAGAATCAGAGCATTATTAATAATGATGAATTGAAGCTATGTGCAGAGGGACCGAACTACAAGTTGGAGACAACCAACTGCCTTCAAATAGCTGCTTCAGAAAGGAGCAGCCATTTCTCAGTTTCTTGTCTGGGATCATTGACCGGGGGACTTGTCATGGTTGTGTTTGTGTTTCTATGTAGCCGAGCTGGCCTGCTTTTCAGGGTGGCTGGTATTTCCTATATGTCACTAATGGGATTACTAATCCCAGCCAACAAAACATGGGTCACTGAGAACAAAGGGGACTGAACAAAAGATTGTCCCAGAGGGCAGACCCATCAAAACTATAGCCAAAAGGTGGCAGAGGGCTGGGAGATGAGAGGGTGAGATTCAAAGTCCAGGTCTTCTGATTTATTTTCTACCACATACTTCCTTTGCTGGGACATAAATTCCAATGCTCCCTCATCAAACAGTGAAGTTATGTTCCTAATATGTATAGTGGTTGACAAAATCTTACCTAGGAAGATTAAGACTTCACTGAATGCAGGAATTTAAAGGGAGAGTGGATAAAAGGGATTAAATATTTCTTTTTATAAATAAAATTAAATGAAGATATATACATAATACACACACATATACACACATATATATGTAGCTGCTCTCTAAAGCATTAAAACCCACTTGAGTGAGTAACAGTTAACACCTTCTTCAGCTGTTCGAGAAATACTGCTGACCCATATGCACAGGCAAAATCACTCACACACTTTATATCAGAGAGATTGAACCTCTTTTTAAAGTTTTCCGGCCAGTCCTTACTAGCAGGAATTTTTTTATTATGAAACTTTCAAAAATATAAACAAAGAAGGGCAACAGTGACCATATACCCAACATCCAGATTCAGTACTTACGAGATTTTGCTACATTTGTTTCATCTATTCCCTTTTCACTTTGCCAAGGCATTTTGCAGCAAATCTCAGACATCATCTACTTTCATGCCTGCCTATTTTAGTATGTGTCCTGCTGGAAACTAAATGCCTGGTGCACTCCCATTCTCCCTGGTTTCCTTTTCAAGGCCACCCAGAAAGGCTTTGTGATTGCTAGTTCGTTTTGTTTTCTGGACCTGCTATGCAGCATCAACTCATTTCCCCTTTCAATACCGCCCCGTAGACCTTCCCATGTGGCCGGGAAGGGTATGAGTCAAGAAATGATGCTGTGTTATTTTATTTAGGAAGAATGACCCAAAATTCCCATATCAAGTAACAGTAATAATAAAAAAAAAAAACCCAAGATGGAACATTGGGATTATACAAATATAAAACAGAGCTATCTTTAAAAATAAATAAATAATTTTTTAAAACTAAGTTTGGCAAAGAGGGATTTGCCAAACTGTTCTTTCCTATTGGTCTCAGCATAACTCAACGGCCATGGCATGCTGACTTTTATTTTAAAATCACTTTGAATTGGAGGGAAATGGTTAAACCCAAGTTAGCCTCTAAGCTGTTATATCTGAGTACTGAAATCATTGTTTCCAAAATAGCTTTCTCGATCTTAGAAATGGGAGCGTTCAGCTCCCCTGCATTGCCGTGTACGAGAAGCCAGACAAGTCCTGCTCCTTGCTGTAACACATGGCTAAGGGGAAATTTTTCCGTAGGTTCTTTATTATCCCAGAGCCGATACGAGATTAGCTTTACAAGTTGGGTTATAACCTTTACAGCTTCTGTGTTGGGGATCTGCTAACAAGATCATAAAGATCTTTCTAACAGATGAGGCAGGCATGCCCTGTGTTCAGCTCTGGTAATGACCAAATCAATTTTATCAGAAGTGTTTAAAAGTGCCATTTTAACTTTGCTATTGATTGCCTGACCTCTGCTTTAGGTCCTGGGGTTAGTGTGTGTTCTCTCCCCTCTCACTTTTTGCACGTGGCCTTCTGGGTTCTCTTCACCTGTGCAAACCCCTCCTTACGTGTCCCCCGGCCATTTCATTTGGCACTTGTGTCACCATCTGTGCTCCTCTTGTGTTCCCTGCGTGTTTCCAGAGGGTTTGGGATCACAGTCGGTAAGCTTTTGGGAGTCAACCTCATTCATTCAGCACATTTTTTGTGGTCTTCATTCATTCATTCAGCACATTTTTGTGGGCTACTATGTGCCAGACATCATTCTAAGCACCAGAAATACAGTGGTAAACCAAGGACACAAAATCCCTGCCTCAAGGGTTGACATTGTTGGGAAGACAGATAATGACTAGATAATAGAATGTCAGAAGAAGAGAAATACTGCAAAGACACGAAGCAAAGTGGAGAAGGGGGTGGGGAGCAGGGTTCTGGAGATAAGCTGGCTGCGAAGCACTGTAGGAGGAGGTGAGTGTTGAGCAGAGATCTGGACGGATGCAGGGGAGACCTGCGGAGATTTGCAGGGAAACTCAGCCGGGCAGAGGGAATTACACGCAGCAAGGGCATGAGTCCGGAGCAAGCTTAGAGCTGTAGAGAAAATTCAAGGGGCCTAGTATGGCAGAGTGAGATGGGTGAGGCAGGGACAGGAGGCAGCCAGGCTGGAAAAGCAGGCAGGCTGGATCCTGTAGGACCTTTCGAACTATGGAAGGACTTTGATCAGATTTACAGTTCAGAAAGTCACTCTGGCTTGCATGGAGCTTCCAAATGATGCTGGTGAAACTGTTCATGGGTCTGGTTGAGATGTACTGTATGATAAGAGGGAGACTTGAACACATCCAGGCCTCAGAGCTCACAGAGTTGCCACTCTGTAGAATGCTACTTGCTGCTCTGCCCCTAATTGATTGGTTGACTTGGAACCAGTCATCTAATCCTTCTGAGTCCCAGTTTTCTGTCCTTTCTTCAGGTGAGGGTCCATTCCTCGTCTCTTCTAGATCTAACATTTGGTGATTCTGAGCTGTAAACTAGAGTTATTTCCCATGCATTTGTTAGAGTGAAGCCTAAAAACTGCTACAGCAAAGAGACTCAAGAACACAGTGGCTTATCCGCTCACAGGGTTATCCAGGACCCAGGGTCCTGTCTGGGTGCTCTTCTATCTCCAAAGGTGGCGTTGCCCACATGGTTGAAGTTGGGTCACGGCCTCATCCAAGTTCCAGTCAATGGAAGAGGGAGAGAGGATATCCATGGCAAGTAGTTTCCTTTTAAGTGACATGGAAGTTACACATGCCCCTTCTGCTCACATTTCTTGGTGAGAACCTAGCCTTATGGCCATACCCAGCTCCAAGGGACTCCAGGGGACTCTGACTGGATGGCTGTGTGTCCCCCTAAAACTTTACGGCCTGGAAGAGTGGGAGAACGGTTGTGGGGAAGCAGCAAGGAAGAATTTCTAGAGGCCTCTCTCCTAGCTTTTGTTAGTTACTGACAATCCTTGATGTTCCTTGACATGTAGCTGCATGGCTCTAATCTCTGCCTCCCTCTCCATGTGGCTGACTTCTCTGTGTGTCTTGGCTGTCACTGAATCCAAATCTCCCTCTCCCTTCTTTTATAAAGATGGCAGCCATTGGATTTAGGACCCACCATAGCTCAGTATGACCTCATTTAATTATGTCTATAAAGATACGATTTCCAAATAAGGTCACATTTGCAGGTATCAGGGGTTAGGACTTGAATGTATCTTTTGGGGGGATTCAACTCAATCCATTACAACCTTCTTAAGACTAAAAGGAAAGAAAAGGAAGAAAAAAGGAAAAAGAATAATTTAGAAGAGAAGAGCTGTGCCAGTTGAAATCAATCAAAATGTGACAAGGTATATCAACCTGAAAAAGAGTTTGTTCAGAGGCTCATTGATACCTTAATGCCACAACTCAAGGACATATGGACCTTTTTTCAATTCCATTTTCTATGGAACATTCCAATGCATTGCCATAAGGTGCATTGCTTTAAGATACATTGCTTAGGTATTAGAATTCAGTGACAGTTGATAGCGTTCAGCTTTGCAGTGTCTGTAACATGTGATGATCATAACAACCCCAAGAAAAAGGTATCCTTACTTCCATCCTACAGAAATTGGAACTGAGGCTCAGGCTAAGTTACTGGCCTGGAGTGAGATGACTAGTTGGTGGTGAAGCTGGGTTTGCAACATGGGCCTTTCTGTCTCCAAAGATCTGCTTTGTACGTTACATGGCACTAAGTCCCGGGGATTTCTCAGGGGATGCTGATGAAAGGGCTCACTCTTGCCTTGAGGGATTTGTGATCAGTCTCTGAGGCTGCACCTGCTCTGCAGAGGTCTCCACAAGCCTTTTGTCAGCTTTATTGCTGGTATGTGTTGACAGTACAGTCATAGCCCTATAGACATTGGCATAAACAAACTTCTGTTTGGTAAATAAACGATGGTGGTTTTCCCAGGAGTCAAAAGTCGTCTTACGTTAGCATCTAGGCCTCTCACTGCATTCTAGAGCATTATGTAGAACATATTGAACTAGGCAAGGCCTATTTTTCAGACCTTTATCAGCATATTGATTATGCTTACTATTTTATCGAGTATTATCGGATTATACATCACCATGGGCCCTCCTGAAGGTAGTCAGCTGTGCCGCCATCCCTCTTCTACTTCATTCAGACTTCCCCTAGGCCTCCCTGGACAGTGTAACGCAATTAGTAGTTGCCATAGGAAACTGGGTCTCCTAATGGTCACAGAAAGATGTTTGCAATATTAAAAACTAATATTAAGTCAACATTGCCATTCGTTATTTCATGCTATCCTCGCAGTTACCCTGTGAGGTAGGTATTTCAATGTTAATTTTCTTTCTTATTATTAAAATTCTATTTATACGGTTCTATTGTAGAAATTGTCAAAAGTACAGACAAAAAAAAAAGAAAAAAAAAATCATCCATAAGTCCTCTAGCCAGAGATAGCCACTCACATTATTAATAATTCAGAGTGTATATTTTTAGTCTTTTTTCTCTACATGTTTTATTTTTTCCTTTTTGACAAAATAGTATACTGTGCTTTGGGGTGCTGAATTTTTATGTTTTTCTTAATACAGCCAGAACATCTTTCTCTGTTATTTGTTTTTCATTATTTTAAGGATGGTAGAGTATGCTATTACATAGACATATCATGGTTCTCTCCAGTCATCCTTTACTCTTGACATTTGGGTGGTTCCCCCAGTGTTTTGCAATATAAAACAATGCTTTGATAAAAACTCTTCTATATATTCAAGATATATTCGTAAGGCTACATTTCTAGTGGTAGAATTTTAGAGTGAAAGAGGAAGTCTTTTTCCTCTCCTTTTAGAGATAAGGTAACTGAGGCCTGGAGAGATTAAGTATCTTGCCCAAAATTCCATAGCTGGTAAGTGGCAGGGCTAGGAATTGAATCCAGGTTTCCTGATTCTGAATTCCGTATGGGAAAATAGTTTATGCATCTAATCCAACAATGTCCATATTCTTAATAAAATCTGTGAATGCAAAATAAATGCCTTGATGACTACTTTCTTTTCTTGAATTATCACCCAGCAATGGCCAATCCAGACAAATCCCATAATAAGAGGAGTGTGAAGAGGCTACGAACGGTAATGATTGGTGATTTCATGGTTGGTGATTTAAGCAGTCTTTTCATCTTTCTTCAAGATGATAATAATGTTGACATTTTTAGAAATCCTTTATGTACCCTTGGTATCCTATATATTAGGGAATAACTGAAGTCGCCTCTTTGCTTTTAAATATTTGCTTCATAGCCCTTTGGATCCTGCGGCTTTTACCTTTCATCTGTCTGACAGTGGAGCTCATTTCCTCCAAATTTAGAACCAAATTCCCATTGTTTCCACTTTGGCAGATTCCCTCTCTTTTCTAGGTGACTCAGAACACGAATGAACCCATGGAATTTGTTTTCTCCTTCGTCACAACTGGTAATACCCTTGATGTATCCATGCTTCTGCCATCCGTAAAAGACTTTGTTGTGTGGTGGCTGTGAGCCAGGTGATATTTCTTTGGTCTTTACTTGCCTTGACTTGGTGTGTTGACCAGGATCCATGTTCCTGGTATGATTTAGACAGTCCATCCAAGGGCATAACGTATGCAAAATATCCATAGTGTCTGCTATGCTTTGGGGCTGGCAGCCCCATAGTCTTTAGATCATCCTTATCCAACCAGTTCTGGTAGCTTTGATGTTAAAGGTTGCAGCTATAACCACGTGTTTGACAGCATCCAGGTGAGTCACCTACAGACAGTTCAAGTCAGTACCTGCTCATATTAGTAGCAAAGATAAACAGTTTTAACAAATTGCAGAGGTACATAAAGTAAATCATTTCCTGGAAAAGCATAGTAAAAGCTGCTGATTTTTGTCTGAGTTGAATTATTTACTTATAAGATAAAATTCCTGGATTCCAGAAGGCTAAGCTAGAGGTGTTGATAGTTATCAGTTCACACCTCTGCCCAGAGCTCCAAGATCAAATTTAAATCAACCAAGTAATATCTAATGGGTAGCTCTACTTCTAGTACAGTACTTGATAAAAGGAAATCAATCCGAAAGAACAAGGATTCTTATGATTCCTACTGTACATTAGTACTAATCACACATTTGGAACCAGCAAGTGGTAACAGGAGAAATTACCTTCCTTAGGTATGGACTTTTCATAATGCATTGACTCGTAATCTCTAAGAGAAAAGATGGATATTCCACAAATAAGTTTAGTCTCAAGATTTCTTTCTCAGATAGACTGATGGTCTCTTTATGCTGCCTTTGCTGGGGGACCCGGAATGAGGCTTTGTCCTTGGAACTGTTTTGTTAAAGATAAAGGCAGGACTTGAAAGAGGGCATACTTCTGGTCTGCCTGTCCAAAATTAAAAGATATTTCTGGGCACAAATGTCAGGAAATATGACCTAGAGATGGAGGGCAATCACACACAAAAAAATTTTTTAATTCAAAAAACAGAAAAAAATTCTTCTTATCCATTCCCCTAACCATTTTTCAAACTAAAATAGAATTTTTTTTTTCTTGGTGTAAAAAGCACCTTGGATGGTAAAAGAGCTGAAATATTATTACCAAAACAGCTCAACCTGGGCTCACATCTAACATAAAAGAAACCTCACATTGCAGTATTATTAACATTCATAATTAGTATTTCTAAATGATTTTTAAAGGCTTTCTATGCAATTACAAAATGTTTGATTGTCGTAACATCGCTAATGCTTTGATGCCTTCCGCCGTGCTGCCCTTGTTCCCTGCAACCCTGGCACATAATTTATTTCTCTTTTGAGTGAACTCTAAGCATTAGTGTCCATTAAGAATTTTTGAAACAAAGTCTAGAGATTACTTGGAGCACTTTCAGTAATATGTACTGATTATCATTAATAGTTCTTTTGTCCTACACAAGGACATTGTTTTGTAACATCATTTTGTTTGGCGAAGCTCTACTTGGGCTGTGTTCCTGATCCACCTCACGCATAGATTTTCTTCTTGACTGTGTGTAGAATGGAGCACTCTCATGAGCCAACTCAGGATTGAGGAGCTGGGGGTCAAAGGGCCAGCACAAACTGATATTTTTTATTTATAAAACAATTATTAGCCATTCAAAAAAAAAAAAAAGCTCAAATGCTAGGCCTCATTTCTTAGCTAGTGTTCATGTGTTGCACGTAAATTGCTGTTTTGACTGCTGGCTCCTTATGACGCTGACCCAGCAGACTGCAGCCTTTGCACTGTGCTTGTCGATGACGTTGTAGGGACGGGGCTAAGTGTCCTGGGTTTTATTTTGAAAATTCTTACCTGAACTTTGAAACACAGACTTCCTGGATTACCCACCTGTTTAAAAACAATGCCTCAATGGGTATGCCTGTGTCTGTCCAAGACATACCACTCTGTTTATCTAATACAAGTGTCTTCGCAAGGCGTCTGCAATTAGAAACATCTTTAGTGAGAAAGAGGCACTGTGCCCTGTGTCCCACATGAATTATCTTAAATTTTAATATAAACCTAGCACTGAGAAGTTTATTCCCATTTTATGGATAAGAAAACGGAGGCTCAGAAAGGTTAAGCTATTTTGCCCAAGACCTCACAGCTTAAATAATGGACATCTTATTTAATTCAGGCATCTTGTGAGGAGGGAGAGGAAATCTTGTGAAGGTCTGCAGATTGGAAGCCCTCCAGTCAGACAGGAGTCAATGTACAAGGCCAGTGGAGACTCATGAGTTGGGCCAATTAAAGGCTTTGTTAATCATCATTCGATACATCTCTTCCTCCCTGCCACACTCACATGAGATTTAGAAATGTCGACATAGTTTTCAAAAGAGAAACTTCACTGCATTTTTAAGGTAGTGTTTGGTTTTATTGTTTGTTTTTGATACTAACACAGAATTTACTCTTGTTTATAATATCTCTATCGCAACAGTTGTTATCTCATTGTGAAAGAGGATGAGAGAAGGCACTCGGGCTGAGTACTGGCAGGGTGGCAGAGTGGCATCTTTGTCAAGCTTGGAGACGTGTCCAGAATGCAGGGCCTCTGGAAATGCTAGTTTAGTAATTGCCAAATCCGGGGAGGAGGAAAGATGCCATCTCTTATTTTTTAAAAAAGGTAAAATTAACTTGGTACCCAGACAATTGCCTAGAAACCAAGAGACAATAAAAAGTCCATTAAAGAAGTTAATTGATCCAAGATTTGGCACTGATTGGAAATACAAGATTACATCCCTAACGTGCTCCGCTCTGGGATGACTGTAACTCTGAAACTTTGCCCCACTGATAACCATGACAGTGATAAATTTGTGGTATTTTCATGACATTTCCTTTGCTTTGCTTTGAAGCATGGTCAGCTAAAGAGAGTTAGGCAATCTTGCTGCATTAGAAGCCCTGCTTTGCTTCAGGTAGAGTATTTATGGGGATTTTTTTCCTCTTAGGTTTAGGGGTTTTAATTGGCAATTTAAAACTGCCGTCATATCGTTAAGTTCGAAGTTACTCTCAAGCATTACTTGGAAGAGCCTCCCTGACCCCATGTGCGTGTCGTGTGTGTGTGTGTGTGTGTGTGTGTGTGTGTGTGTGTGTATCTGGGTAAAATATGAGTCTCACAACTTTATCAAAAGGTACCATTTTTCTCTAGCCCAGATAATTTTAAAAGATCACCCAAGAAAAGTATATCTTTTACTTACATAACCTTTTGTGGGTACTGCCTTCTTTCTTCTTTGGTTGTTAAAGGCAAGAAGAAAAAAAGTTTCAGGGGGGTATCCTTTGATTATGAGCGACATTGGATTTTTTTTACAGTGAGAAATAGATCTGGCAGCCTGTGGCTTGGAAAAAGGTGGTTTGGTTTGAGAGCTTAGAAGCAGGGCAAGGAGCCATTGATCAATGAATGCAAGAGAAATTAAGAAATCCTGTAGTGCAATTACCTCATGCTACAGATGAGAAGACCAAGGCCCAGAGAAGTTAGATGACTTAGCCACGTCATCCATGGAGCTCACTTGGGCTCAGAGGGCTGTGTATGTTTGGGGCTTAGGAATTTGTTTCCACCCCATCATTCAGCACAACTCTACGAAGTGCCTATCTCCGCAGGCCTGCTCTGTGGTCTGTTTGTGAATCTCTAGGGAAGGATCTTGGTGTTCTTCCCAGTCATTTGGAAGTGAATCAAACCTTCCCAACAGCTGGACTTGGGTCAACACCTTTTGGTGGTGGTGATCAAAGTCCTTGCCCGTGCCAATCAGCACCCACTTGAACAATGCAGCCATTTGCTAATAAGCAGGCAGCATCCCTTTATTCATTTATTCAAACAATTTTTTTTAAGATCAGGCCTTACTACGTTGCCCAGGCTGGACTCAAACTGGCCTCAAGCGATCCTCTTGCCTCAGCCTCCTGAGTAGCTGGGACTGCAGGTGTGAGCCACCGTAGCCAGCTCCCTTCTCTTGACATTAGAGAGCAAAGAGTCAAAATGTGATTTTTATAGAACAGAGCACACTTACTTTTAGGAACTTGGTTTTCTGTTTCATGCTTTCTTCTGTCAGCTATGAGAATGATTTCTAGGCACAGCACTTGGTCTGCAAACCAGAGTCGGTATGAAACAGGAGGGACATCATGCGTAGCCAGGGCATGACTTTTAGTAGCACGCTGTAATCCGGTTTTGTAAAAGTAACAACGTGCTGATTGTTCACCCTTTACCAGAGCCAATAATTAGCATTTATATCACACTTCCCAGTTTGTAAAGCTCTTTATACATCCTTATTTTCACAACAGTCTTTTGAGTATTACTATGATTATATACAATTTTAAAAGCCAAGAAATTCAGGCCCTGAAAAGTTAAGTAACTTGCCCGAGTCTCTCAGCCAAGAGGCAGGAAAGTGGACAGGCTAAGAGTTCAAGATCAGGTCAACTTGCCTCTAAATCTAGTCATCTTAAGATCTGCCTTTAAAAAGTTTATTCTTTTCTATTCCTGAGTAGAATTAGAGTTACTTGCCTCCTTAATATTCATCATAATTTATCTTTAGAAAACCTAATTCTCCAAAAATTCTTGGTTCGGAGTTGCTGCTGGTGGTAGCATTAGGTTTGGATGAGGTTTTTTCTGAAAGCCCTTCTCCTTCCACTTATGGAAAAAAATTGGCAATATATGACTGCTGCGATCTCATGGAGGATGAGCTCTCTTTCCAGTGAGATAGACAGGAAACGCTAGAAAATGAGAATAATAAAGGAAAGAGCCTCCCTTCATTGAAGGGTGAGAAAATGGCTGCTGGTAGCAAACCAGGGCACATATGCCCACTATAAGTGAAGGCCCAGGGGCAAAGGGTAGGTAATTCAGGCAGCTAGATTCCTGGCAGAATATTCCCTCTCTTCTAGAATATTCTAGATCCAACCTGGTATGTTTTTCTAGTTGAAGGAACTGTGGTTTCTACGTGTTTGTATCAGTATCTGAGTACATCTTTCACTGAAGCCTGGGATGAGGCTTCCTGGTTTAAATACAGCAGGGGGACAGGGCCCCCTCGGCTTAAATTATTTACAGAGCTGAATGCTGAGTGGTATGCTCCAACGAGTAAATCTTTGTTGAGTATTTACTCTTTTAAGAGGCAGTACCTGTACCAGGGTTTTTTTATTTTTGAGACAGTCTTACTGTGTTGCCGGGGCTAGAATATAGTGGCATCATCATAGCTCGCTGCAACCTCAAACACCTGGACTCGAGTGATTCTCCTACCTCAGCCTCACAAGTGGCTGGGACTACAGATGCATGCCACAATGCCCGGATAATTTTTCTATTTTTTGTAGGGACAGGGTCTTGTTCTTGCTCAGGCTGGTCTTGAACTTCTGTCCTCAAGCAATCCTTGGTCTCCCAGAGTGCTAAGGTGTACAGGTGTGAGCCATCCTGCACCCGGCCCTATACTAGAGTTTTTAAAGACTTGCTGTAGGATACACTTCTAGTCCAATGTAACTTTCCACAAGAAACTTTTTATGATGCTAATTAACTGAGCCTCAGTTTTCCTATCTGTGAAATGAAAAGGATGTTTCCTGCTTTTTTTTTCTTTTTTCTTTTGGTACTTCTATGGAGTCACTTACTATGAAGTACTAGAGCTTCTATGGAGAAAAACATAACACAAATACAAGCCACTATTGTGATCACAATTGTTATTTTTTGGGGTGGGGGTGTGGGGAGGACAGAGAGAATTTCTATTTGTTCCATTAAATTTATCTTTTGTGTGTTTGCAGTGTTTTTGTTTGTTCACTTTTTCTAGGGAAATAGAATTCTGTCTTCATAATGGCTATTAAGTTTAAAAAATCAAATATAATGCACTATCTCCATAATTAAGGGGTTGTAATGTACTTTAAAAAATATTGCTTTTGTGAGAGGAGTATGTTTTTTAAGCTTTTCTCCATAAAAATGCATTTATTAATTGATCATATATTTCCAGTGCATATAATAGATTTAATTTACATTATATTTGTATAGGTTAAGGCTGCCAGATAAAATACAGGATGCCCATTTAAATTTGAATGTAAGATGAACAACCAATTAGTATCTGAAATTCAAATTTAACTGGGCATCCTGTATTTTATCCGCTGAATCTGGCAACCCCAATACAAATATACCACCTAGTTATTTATATTGATCATTAATTGGCAGTTAAAGCTGACAGACCAAGAGATCTGCTCTTGCCAAAGTCATGCTTTCTCCTGGTGGCAGATGTGAGAAGCTACTGTGACCTCCACGATCAGACAGCTTTCTCAGAAAGATTTCCAAAATCTATTATCAATGTAATCGTCATGAAAATATTTGATGAGAACACTGCATCACGCTGTATAATAAATTTAAGTAGAAAAGTCAAAGCAGTGGTATTTTCATGAGGCCTTTGGATGTCAGGAGAAAATAGTTCCATACTCAGCGAATATAGATAGATCTGTTCTGGGCTGTGTTAAATCCAATTGTGTGGAGGTTTTGAATAATCAGGAGAGACAGCCTAAGCACTTTCTCTTCAAAGTGATTTTACAGAAAGCACTATTTCCTAAGGAAAATACACATCTAACTCTCATAATGCTGAAAGAGCACTAATGTATCAATTTATTGGTGCTGGTGTCATGAGCTGGAGTTGCAAATTGTATTCAGATTTTAAACTTTACTCACTATTGCCATTGGCGGAAGTTGCCTTCCCTCCATAATAAAGGTTATTTCAAAAAATTCTAGGGCATTTTTGTAGTTCCAAGTGAGAGAGTCTTCAAGGATCTTTGCAGAAGGTTCTAACTTCACTTTGCAAAGCCAAATCAAACATGATGAAAAACAATAGTTTTTCTCAATAAAAAGGTGGGGATGGGGGGAGAATTTGAATTGGGCTATGTAATTTCAGCTTCCATAAATAAGTCCTTGGGAAAGTTGTGGGAGGGGGAGAGCAAGTGTGTGATTTTGGTCTTGCACACAACTTTGGGGCTTTTTTTTTTAATGTCCACCACGGATTTTCACAATGGATTTCTTACCTGTACCACACGTTTCACAGCTAAGTAATAGGTCTGATGTGGCTGCCAAATTTTTCAACAACTTTTAGTTTCCAAAGGAGGGGTTAAATAGTTCTCTTAATAAATAACATGAAAGAAAAACGTTTTCAAGGTTTACCACAGTTCTTAGTCACAGGCGTAATATTTTCAACAGTTTTGTTACTTCGAGACCATTTAGTCTCAAGCATGTCTCCCAATAAGAACGAAGCATGGAGGGTTCAAAGTGTAGTGTTTCTGAGATGGAGACAGTGCTGTTTACATTGAAGCATGCATTCATGCTATCTTTATCAGGTCTTATGTGCCAAATATTGCTGAGTTCCGCTCGTCACCTGCCATCTGTAAATCATCTTGGAAAGATCAAGGGTGCTGACTCATGCATCCCTCATGTTTTCATAGTTTGTGTTCATGCATTTCATCCAGTGGTGTCTCATACATTTGGGAGCCATTTCTAGAAAAGTAGCAGTCATTCCCTTTCTGACTCTAACAAGTACAGACACATAGGTCCATTTTGTGGATGTATTTTTCCTCACCATTAAAAGTTATGCTTCATGTGAGCAGGAAGGGTCATTTTCATTAAAAAGTAAACACAGAATCAATAGCCATAGCAAATTAATTGCTCTGTTGCTCAGCTCACTCTCATCTGAGTAGGTTCGCATCGCTCTCTTGTGCCTTAAATCTTTCCCACTCTGCCTATAAATGTGATCAGCTCCCCTATTTAAAATAAAAAATAAGGGTCTTCTCCTGCCCTGTTTCAGCCTGTTTAATTACTGTCCATGCTGCTTATTTTTACCACAGAACCTCTTAAACCAGTAAGTGATGGTGGCTGCCTCGGTCATTCATGGTCGTGTGGCTTTGGGGTGGGTCTAGTGACACTGCTGTGCGAGATGAAAAGTGGTCTTGCTTCTGCATCGTCGTGCGAACAAAATGCATTCCCGAGTGCACTGGGAATGACATGCATCCAAAGAAGCACACGGGACATTTTCTAACCTTTGTCATCATTTCTTCTCTCCTAGGTATCTCAGTAACGAAGAAGACACATACATGTAAGTAACACAATTTTTTTTTTGTCCAAAGTTTTCTGAAGAGTTGGAATCTGCATATGTCTGGCTGCTGTGACCCTTCAAGTATAAACTAATGTTTCAGCTGTGATCCATGGTCAGCAGAGGTCATTTTTCAGCCTGTAGTGGTCGGAAGTGACCATCTCCACCTGTGTGTACTGAGTGTGTGTTGAAGAGAGAGGCTAGACATATTCTGATGCATTCTAGCGTTTCAAGCCATGTCTTTAGAGAAATCATGAAATCTAGCCGGGAGGATCAATTACTTTACTGATGACCCTTATTCTGGATCCTTCTTAGAAGAGTTGGTATGTTTCTAGGAAACATCACCTTGATTTCTTTTAAACTTTGGTTTCCTTTTCCTCACCACTAGCTCACAAATTAGGACGTTTCGTACTCATGTCTGTGGAGCAGAGATACTGACTGGGAAAATAGGCGCGGTCGCTCGACCATGGGCATGGCCTACGGGGCCCCTGGTAAATGGCATCGGTAGCTTGATGTGGAAATGTGTGCTGGATTTACGCTCTGTATTCACCCCACTTCTCAGGTTCAACTGCTCTCCTCAATTGCCTTCATTCGAACTACACCATAAGTTACAAACTCACGTCAGTGTAAGGCGTTGTGATTTGCAATCCAAGCAATGACATTTGACTGTGCCTTGAACCCAGGATGAAACAATACATCACTGATGCAGGCAGTCAACTTTCACCGTACTTGACCAGCATAGTATTCAGGCTTTGAATTAATGGTGTCATTAGAATTTGATGACTATTTTAGAGCACAGATAAGTTATACCTATGAGATGTGTTTGGACATCCTTCTAAGGCAAGTAGTGGAGATATTTATAGCACAATATAGGGATGACAAGGATGTGTCCCCAAATTTTTCCTAATGACATTTTTTAAATTTTTTATTTTATGTGAAATATTTGGGGGAAGAAATCTGTGTAACCGCAAAGTAGTTTAGCTTGTGCCTCAGTTGATTCTTGAAATCTGCTCTCGGGTGTGTCTGTCTGTCTATCTGTATTTGTAGAAAACAAAAATGAAACCAAAAAAACAAAACAAAACAAAACAAAAAAACATCAAATTCGATGAGAAGTTGCCTGACTTAGGGCCCAGTCCTGCAGTGTCTCCACGTGGCTCTCTCCTGGGCTTCAATGGAATGTTTGTTTGAGGAATGATGAAAAGGTCAGGCCCATACTAGACACATGATCAGGATGGCACCTCCATCTCTCAATGCACAGTTCCAGTTGGCTGTCCCTCCATCAGGGTAGTCTGTGACCCTTAGCTTTTTGGGGGTTGTTTTGTCGTTGTTGTTGTTGTTGTTCTTGCTGTTGTCGGTGCATAATTGAGCTCATGATGACTGAGAGATTGACAGTGCAGGAGACTGAAGTCCTCTGTATATCCGCAGGGCAGGCATGGTACAGAGCGCTTCCTTGCACAGCCTTGCCCATGAGCTCGTCCCTGGCCCGGAGGGACCCACTCTAGAGGTGGTAAGTAATTCAGTCTTTCTGCTAGCTCAGTCCTAGGCCTCTCCCCAACAGGGGCTGATGATTGTGCCTACTGTTTATGGTGGTTTGGGGTATGGACTCCTGGCTACCCGGCAATATACAGAAAGCTACTATTTGCATTATGACTTGGCTCTTAGATACACGGACAAAACCACGAGTTCAACTCCTTTGGACATCAAGAGTACACCTCAATTAATAAGAAAACATCAGACAGAGACCATAGATGTCAGTTAATACATAGACAGTCCATTTATAAAGACATTCAGGGAACTGTCATCCCTGATGATAATTTCATTGGCCTATTTCAGAAAAAATACCCTGTGGTTGAGTTTAAATTCATTGTAGGATTTAGGTGACAGCATGAGAGTGGTGGCTAATGAGGAAAAATTTGTGTTCCAATAACAGTCACTTTAACCAGATGGGCCTTTCTGCAGAGGTTTAAAGAAAGTCATTAGCTATACTGGCTTTAAAACAAAATCGAGATGTAGCCAGAGTGGCTGGACTTGGAGCGCCTCACTATGAAAATCAGCAGGAAGATTCTTAGTCATTAAGCATAAAATAAAGTAGAAATATTTAAAACTCCTTTCATGTAACTGACAGAAAGATTTAGATAGCAATCATACGGTTTTTCTGGCTGATGTTTACTTTCCAGATTTGGGGGAGAGGGCCCAGGATGAAATGGCCCAGTGACAAGTCGGTAAGAATAGCACCTGAACAGACAGGTGACACAAAACTTTGCACACGCCAAGGAGAAATTGAATTTTCCAGGCTGCATGTTAGCGAAAGTCCTCCATGCCACTTGAACACGGAGATTGTTTTTGTCACCCAGCTCAGCAGACAGCCCATCGTATTTCTGATCTTAGCATCTCTACAGGGCCCACAACGGGTGAGGAGGAAGAAAATCAATCAGTTCTTTCTCTAATAACAGTCACCCAAATGACTTCTGCTTTAGCATCGGTCGGATTTTTCTTGAAAACTGAACTGTCCTACCTTGCCTATAAGTTTTTTTAAGATGTTAAATTCCAGCTCCTCTTAAATCATCTTGACATCTGTTCTTCAAGATGTTTCACTATCAGTGAAGTGTATGAATTCATTTTTGTGCCGTCTCAAAACTTCCGTTCTTAGCCAGGGTTCTGAAAACCTTGGTCAAGACTTGACTACATAATCATTGACAGCTGAAGTCGCCCAACATTAGCAATTTCAATCTGGGCTTCCTAACTGCCCTTACAGAGAGATTGTTCAACTTACACTACAAATTAGTATGTATGGTTGCAGAATGTATTATCAGACCAGAGTGTCAGCTCACAGGTACACCAGACAGAGGTGCAAGAACCGCAAATGAACCTGAATAGTTGTGACACCAGGTAATATTTTAGCTCACCTTGTTATCTGGAAAACATGGGTATTGCTGATTTAAAAAAAAAATATTGTGGGTAAGTTGAGCCAAAAATTTCCATGAAAAGAAGTTTGAAGGTTAGCTTCAGAGGAGTCCATGAACACAATCTTTGGAGTACTCAGGTTCTCCTAAGTTCCAGAGAAGGATACCTGAAGTGTTTGTTTTAACTTTAGATGGCCAGTAGGAAAGGATAAAGCTTTGGGGCTTCTAAGAGGACAGTCATCATGCCCAAATTGGTTAAGGAATTCTTACATTTGTGACGTTCTTCAATTGCTGATAGGAAATGTTGCTGTTGGTTTTTAGTGTGTGAACATAAAAGAGAGTTTTTATTTGTGGGATAGGGACATATTAGATCAATTTTACACTGTGGTGTGGAATTTCAATTTAATTTTCATGGTGATTATATAGCACATGTATTTGGTTGGACACTTTCAAGATTGCTTTCGCTTTGGTGTTTCACAAGTTTGTTCTGGTCTCTTTGCTGCATTTTGAAATAGTACCGTGTAGATAGGTATCGTTTTCTTGGAATCAACTGCCGTCTTGGTTTTTATTATTTGCCAAAGACAACTGGTCATTCACTCCTGACTCCTTAATTTAATTCTACTTGGATCGTCCTACAGTCACTAAAATGTTACAAGATGACAAATATGAAAATGGAAAAATGTAACAGCTCGTCCTATTTCCAGCTCCTGGGAAGTTCAGAATCACAATCATAACATTAGGGAGTGTATCAAACAACTACCACAAGGCAGACCAAACAGATACCTGGTAGGGATCATTTCCAGAGGCATCAGACCACTGCCACTTGCTTTTGTTTCCTTTCTTGTTTATATTCCCTGGTCATCCTGTCCAAGCCTGTCCTGCATGCTGTCCACACTCAGGGATAGACACTTACAAACATTTGAAAAGTGCAGGTTACTCGGTGGTCAGCAGTCAGGAAAATGTGTCAGTTCAATCCCAACTGGAGTTGTTAATTTTTCCTAAAAAATACCAGAATAAAATATGCTTCTGAACCTTCCAAAATGTTTTAATTTTAGCATGAATAGCCACTAAAAGGTAATCTAGTACATTTTCAAATGTTTGGTCGCAGCAAGCTAATACCTGAAATATAAAATTGTATTACGTATAAAGAGATTTTAGTTCTCAATAGTGAAAATATTTTAGCACAAATCAGAATATGCCTTTGAGAATTAATCTTTTGTATCCATTTTTAAAAAGTGTTTATTGCAGTCATTTAAAATGGAATAGGTTAATGTATTCACTTTTTACCCCAGAGACTTGGCTTTGAATTTGACTTAGAGAAAATTAGTTTTGAGGCCTCAACCTCCTCTCCTTAGGCATTTGTTGATACCACAAAATGAAAGCAACAATTTGTCACAATTGTTGCCATTTACTCAGGAGATCCAAGAACGAGAATAACCTTATTTTCTCGTTTTCTCTTTCTTTCCTGGAGGCCATTCTTTTTGATTATAGACTCTTAGCTACCCCAAACTTGGGGCTCACCCACGTTATTTTCACAGTCCAGGAAAACTCAGGAACCATTCTTGGCAAAGCTAATGGAAGGTGCTTTGGTGATATAGTTAGTAGGTTGCTGTGACAACCCATGTGACTCACGGTGTGACTCACAGCAATTATAATTTCAGTTGCTGGCAGGGTGTTTCATCAGGACAGATGTGAGAAGAAGCTGTGCTGAAGTTCTTTTAGTAGGACTTCATCCAGATCCCGTCTACCCATTGACAAATAGTCAGGAAACGGAATAACCTAGTACTCACAGTGACTGGAAGATTCACTGCTTGGCTCACTAAGGCTACTGGCCACCTCAGACATTAAGCTTGCTGACAGTGCAACATGACCACAGTGCAGGTGCTGGCCTCTTAGAGGGCTAATGAATGGACAACAGTCCATGGAAGACCTACTATGTGCTGACAGGTTCTTTACCCTCAAGGAACTTACAGGCTAGTTGAGGGTAGCGACTGGAGGGAGTCTAGGAGGCGGGTAGAAGCACATAGTCACAGAAAACAATCTGAAAACACAAATGCCATGTACACCAGTTCCAAAAGACTCAGCTTATAACTGGAAAACAGACGAAGCTGGAAGTGTGGGAGAGCAGAAGCGAGTTAGGGAGACCATCGGGATTCTGATACTGGGATCTGAGCACACGGTAGCAATGAAGTGAAAGGCAAACATTTAACCCTGGGTGCTAAAAACTATCCTTACTGCTCATCTTTACTCATTCTCACCCAGAGTAACACCTATTTAGTCCCTTCGAGATTAACTGGTCTGAGGAAGTAAAGATCCCTCCGTACTGTCTGGTAACATTTGCCTTGTTTAGAGTCAGCCTGTGCAGCTAGAGCCAAGCCTGCCTAAGCTTAACGGGATTTCTCTGTCTCATCATATTAAAAATAAGTGGACTGCACTTGGCCCTGCCAGTCAATTCTTCCAAGGTAGAAGATTTGCGTAGTCTGAAAATCCACAGTTCATGGTGAGGATCTGTGAATTCCATAGAAAAAGAGAATATTTAGCTAAATGTTTCCATCAGAGCATCCAGATGGAATGGATTCCAGATTCATGAACTGAATTTGGAAAAATATTCGTGTTCCTCTTTCATAACATATGCTCAAATGTGTGCTTTGACATAGTGATTGGCTCTTTAAGATCCCTGATCTAGACAAAAATGCCTAGCCAACAAGTACTGGTATGTACTTGATAGATTTATTATCTATTTGATAAACTCTTAGAAATGATTGGGTTGATCTTTAAAGACGGGCTAGATGTCTACTGTAGAAGTTTGCATTACATCTAGTTTAATATTGATAATAATATTGGTGATACTACTAATAGCAGTACCAGTAATTATAGTAGCAGCATCAGCAATAGCAGGAACTACCACCTACTAAGCAATTCTTATATGTAATTATTGTGTGGATTTACCCATCCCTTCCTCCCCTTCTCAACTGCCTGACACCCAATGAATATTATTTCCATATGTGCACATTATTGTTGATCGATTAGTACCAGTTTAATGGTGAGTACATACGGTGTTTGTTTTTTCATTTTCATGATGCTTCACTTAGAAGAATGCTTTCCAGCTCCATCCAGGTGAATACAAGAGGTGTTAGTTCACCATTTTTTATGGCTGAGTAGTACTCCATGGTATACATATACCACATTTTATTAATCCACTCATGTATTGATGGGCACTTGGGTTGTTTCCACATCTTCGCAGTTGTGAATTGTGCTGCTATTAATATTTGAGTGCAGATGTCTTTTTGTAGAATATCCTTTGGGTAAATACCCAGTAGTGGGATTGCTGGATCTAATGGTAGTTCTACTTTTAGTTCTTTAAGGTATCTCCATACTACTTTCCATAGAGGTTGTACTAGTTTGCAGTCCCACCAGCAGTGTATGAGTGTTCCTATCTTTCCACATTCACATCAACATTTGTTGTTTTGGGACTTTTTGATAAAAGCCATTGTCACTGGAGTTAAGTGGTATTTCATTGTGGTTTTGATTTGCATTTCCGTGATGATTAGCGATGCTGAGCATTTTTTCATGTTTTTTTGGCCATTAGTCTATCTTCTTTTGAAAAGTTTCTGTTCATGTTTGACTTTTTAATGGGGTTGTTTGATTTTTTTCTTGCTGATTTTCCTGAGTTCTATATAGATTCTATTTATCAGCCCTTTATCAGATATATAGCATGCGAATATTTTCTGCCATTCTGTAGGTTGTCTATTCGTTCTAATGATTGTTTCCTTGGCTGTGCAGAAGCTTTTTAATTTGATCAGGTCCCATTTATTTATTTTTGTTGTTGCTGTGGTTGCTTTTGGGATCTTCTTCACAAATTCTCTGCCTAGGCTGATGTCTGTAAGAGTTTTTCTACACTTCATAGGGAACCAGAGAAGACCCCATGTAGCCAAAGCAATCTTAAGCAAAAAGAACAAATTGGGAGGCATCAATTTACCAGACTTCAAGCTATACTACTAGGCTATAATAACTAAAACAGCATGGTACTGACACAAGAACAGAGACATAGACCAATGGAACAGGACTGAGAACCCAGATATAAAAGCATCCTCATATAGCCATCTGGTTTTTGACAAAGCAGACAAAAACATACACTGAGGAAATGAATCCCTATTCAATAAATGGCGCTGTGAAAATTGGATAGCCACATGTATTAATAGAAGACTGAAACCGGATCCACATCTCTCACCTCTCACAAAAATCAACTCACGATGGATAACAGACTTAAACCTAAGGCATGAAACCATAAGAATTCTAGAAGAAAATATTGGAAAAATTCCTACTAAGCAATTCTAATACTCCAAGCATCGTGTTTAATGCTTTGCATGCATTATCTCATTTAATCTTCTCATCAGCTCCATGAGCTTTGTGCTACTTGCACCCACATTTTAAATAAGAAAGCTTATCTGAGAGATGAGATTTACAGAAGTCAAAAAACTTGCTAACTCATCTAGTTGGGCAGAGCCAAGACTAAAACAGAGTAGATTGCCTCCTTGTGTGCACATAAGCATCACGCTGTTATCTCCAATATCAACATTAGCTAATACTTCTGGGGCACTTAGTGCTAGGTACTTTTCTAAGTACTTTATAAGTGTCCATTTATTTATCTTCACCACAACTTTGTGAGGTAGGTATTGCTACTACCTCCACTTTACAGATGAAAACTGAGGTCCAGGGTCCTACAACTAGCTAGTATGTGGTGGAGCCAGGATTTAAAGGCAATCCACAGAGCCTCAATGTTTTTAAAATGGAGAACTTCATTTTTTAGAGTGGTTCTTCCACTCTAAAGTATAGGAAGAAAGCCCAGTACAGCATAATCATTCCAACAATTGACCCAAGTTTTCTTTTACCTTATAGCTATTTTACTGATACAGGCTTCGAAGCTTGAAAAACCAACTGATGATAAGAAAGGGAAATGTTATTCCCATATGTGAAAAAATTTATTTGAACACAGTGGTCTACTGCAAACTATACATCCTTCTTAGTTTAAAATGATCATTACTTATCTTTTTAACAATCTAACCTTATTCAAAGAACTGGCATCCACTTAATGTCACTGTTCCTACAACACAACTGATTCCATAATAAAACAACTGCTCAAAGTGGTTACTTATGCTTCTAGGATGGTTATGTTTCCCCATGCTTGCAGTAATGTATATTTCTTATGGCATGAACCCATCTTCCACTGAAATAGAACTTTTAATGGATATTAATTACATTTATAATATATTTATGCATTACTTTTGTTAGACCAACTTGATAATTCATTTATAACTTTCATTGCTACAAAGAGGTAGTATGATTCAGGACACTGTGGTTTCCTTAAAACCTAACCAAAAACAAACCAAACCCTGAAGGGTAGGGCTGGGAGCCAAGCATATTTTATTAGCTTCATAGTTTTTAACCCCTTCTCCGTGCCTAACACTGTGTGAAGCACAGTGTGGTAGCGACAGTTTAACCCATATTCCTTATTCTGATAGTTTAGTCCGTATCTGAGAGAATGAACACACCCATTTGGGAAACTTTAAGTAATGAAAAAATTGCAGGAAAATGCAGGGCTGTGATTCAAGTTAGAGTATTTGTTTAAATGCTGTATGAGTTGGGAATACGGGTGGGGAGCTGAGCTTGATGTGGAAGGGTAGCAAGGATCAGGTGTAATCGGGGGTGATGGTGTAGACCTGTCTAACTGCAGTGGAGCATTAACAAGGCAAAGAGAGGACACTAAGAACAGAGAGTGGGTTTGGGCTTTCTCTCCTAACCAATGAGGAGCCACGGAATGTGTGCGAAAAAAGCAGTGACCTGTAGACAATGTTTTTACTGCCACTGTCATTTAGTTAGGTTTATATGAATCAGATGTTCCTGGCTTCAGTCCCTTCTCTTAGCCCAGATAAAGTTCTTATCCTCAGATAGAGGTTCTCTGGCATTCCTGTGCCTGACCATATAGAAAAAAAATTGCTCATTGGGAAGGAAAGATCTGGTCCAAAAAGGGAAGGCTGTTCTGATTATTACAAAAGGGTGTTTCACTTTTTCTCTACCTCCCCAGTCTTGAGGTCTCATTGTAAGACCCATTTTTTTTCCATTTCATTCAAATCAGAGGCATGGGATGTGCAGCAAAACTTGAAGAATACATATGCACTTTGAACTTTGTGGCTAATGGTTCTCCTTGCTTTCTTTCATTCATGCAGCTAATTGGCTAGAGGCTACGGTGATAACTGGGAGCTTCTGTCCTTCCAACCCTTTTAAACTCAGCTACAAATAGCTTTATGAAAATTGGAACCCCAGATCTCAACCCTTGCTCACCCCTGAGCAAGGCAAAGTAAACTGCACTAATTATTATTTTTCATCAACACAAAGAATTGTTTTCCTCACAGACCTGAACAATACAGCAAGAAGACAACAGAGCCTCCTTTTCTCATTGTTGGTGTTTCTTGATTTCCTTAGCATGAGTTTCTATTGTTTCACTTAAAGAAGACCAAGGTTCAGAGGAGGCACTTGCTTTGGCTGCATGTTCTTAAAAGTCTTCAGTATAATGAACCACACCGAGTTAATTTATCTCTCTCTCTTTCTTACATCATGTCTTTTTGTGTCGACAAAACTGAAAATTCACTTTCCCTCACCAAGTTGGGACGTCGGGATAATTGATAGTTACCAGTCTGTGCTGTTGGTAGACGGGATAACACCAGTGCCTCTAGAGAACAGGTGAAAACTAAACTCTGTCCCCCGAGGCCAATGAAATAGCTGTTTGGTCCCTTGTGTGAAACTTCCTAATAACTTAACTGTGCAGCCTCTGGGTCCCTGGAGGGTTTCTCCACAAGAGTATTCCCTCTCTTTGTTAAGATTGCTTATTAAAAATGATTTTATAATGAAGTTGCCTCAAATAGCAGCTCTTTTCCTGGTTGTCCTTGAAGCTGTGGTGAAGAATCTTAGAGACAACTGTCTAGGGTTTTCCTCCTTGTTAAAAACTTCTCTCTTACCACTCTTGCTCTTGATTTTTAAGGAGACAAAGTCTAACTGACACAAGTCCCTCTCCGGTTGAGTATGTCGCTTAAAACATTGTGCAAGGCATTATTGGTAGTTTAGCTTGTCATTCCGGCTCGGGGATCAAATTGATCTACATGGAGTGAGGACGTTTAAGTCTGCAGCGGAAACAAGCTGTCAGGCTTCCCCGTGAGAGCAGTGGCCACGAAACGCTGTTGCTAACTCTGCCCCTGGCTCCATCGAAACGATGATTTCCAATGATTTTATCTCTTTGGTCCTCGGTTTCTCCTACCTGTAAACTAACCACTTTCCTGCCGCAAGGGACTGTCATGAAGAGGAATCAAATAAGAAAAAAATAGAATCACACTCTTTGCTACCCCTGCACTGTACGAATTCAAAAATTTCTAATATACTGTAGGAAATCAGGAAAAAAAATCAGGTTTTCTTTTCCTTTCTTTCCTTTTTTTTTTTTTATTTTATTTATTTATTTATTTATTTTTTACTGTATACATCATCAGCATAACTTTTTGACTTGGAAGGGCTTAAGGATGGTGATATATTTAACATAAAGAATGATAAAGCGGCAGTCAGGAAGGCTCGTCATCAGAAATATCTGCCTCAGTTTGGTTTCCCAGTGGCCGGGCATTCTCAACAAGCAACGCAGGAAATAACACACCATATAAAGTTGTTAGTGACAGATTCAGCTTGAAATATTTTTCTGACTTTAAGGCTCGTCAGGCAGTAAATCTGCACAGCAGAGTACTTGAGGAGTGGCTTGGCACCCCTTTTACCTTGCAGTGTGAATATACTAAAACGCTAGCACTGAGCCGGACCACTGTGAATCTCTGAGTGGAGAGATCAGTCTCGTCTAGTTGTGCTAGGAATTGTTGTGTGCTACGGCTGTGCAAAGAACATGCCTTGGCTAAATTCTGTCCTCTGAGGCCAGGTATGTCAGAAAATACTATCCTTACATTCAACAATTCCTGATCCCCGTCCCCAATAAAAAAGAAAAGAAAGGAAAAAGAAAAACGACGGCCTTCTCTGGAATTCCACTGTCAGCAGGATCTTCTTATTTCACCTTCCTAATAACCTGCCGGGGATTTTCACCACCTGAGGAGTCTAAACTTCCTAGTATGGCATCCAAGGTGCTTCACAACCTGGTCTTAACCTTTCCACTGCTCTTTTTGTAGCTTCTCCCATGCAGGCAGTTTTTGCCATCCTCAGCGATCAGTTCCTAGATGACTCCATACATGTGTCTAGCTCAGTGACTTTGCGTCTGCCGTGTCTTCTTTGTCCTGGGATGTCCTTCATCAACTTCTGCACCTGTAGAAGTCTTACAGCTCCATAAAAGCCAACACAAATAGCACCTTCCATGCGAAGTCTTCTCCAAGCCCACCTTGCTAATTGCTGCAGCTCCTCTGCCCCACGATACTTTGTTAAGGTGACAGGACAAAAATATATTGTAGAATAGTTGTTGTTTATGTAGCTCTGTCCCACTAGATTTCTTTAACTATCCTTGTATCCTGGGGCTCAGCAGAATGATTGACATCCACTATGTGCTCAATTAGTATCGTAGATTTTAAGTATGTGTGTGTGCATACAGAATTTTAGGACCAGACCCTCTCCTTGCACATTTACGTATGGGAAAAAATAATAATCTTTTCATTGTTAACAGCTATAAAAAAGAAAAGGCATTTATGATTTGAAATTAGGTTGTAAGATTTGTATTGTATTATTTTGGAAGCCAATACCACAACTCAAAGTACTTCTTGATGTCTGGCAGTTTACCACAGGTATTTTGAGTCTCAGTTTCAGGGCTGATTGCTTTAATGTTTCTTTCAATAGTTTGTAAGATTTAAGTCAAAATCTCATTTGGAGGTTTAAAAATACTTGTATGTCTTTCTAACGATGAAGATTGTGTTATTTTCCTAAATGCCCTTTTAAATACCATTCGTTTGCATGATCAACACAGATGATCAAATCTATAGAATAAAGGGTAAAGGGACATTTTCAGTTACCACTGGCATCTATGTCAACAATGCAAAGTGGAAAACTACCTACTAGAAAAGAAAATAGGCCTCTCTTTCCTAGAAGGAAGGGTATATTCTATCAAGGGAAATATCCTATATTTGTCCAATCTAGAGAGAAAAAAGTCATCCCAAAATGTTAAACAGTTTCTGAAGTAGATATTCTGATAATCCCAGATTCATTATTGAATTTTAAGGTAAATTCTAGAAAGAAATGACATTTATTTATTCAAGGTCATAACATGTGACATGGCTATGTTTGGTCTGGAATATGTTTCCTTAATTTAGTAGGAACCAATAATTTCAAAACTATTGTCCACTTCATGAGTAGCTGCACACAAGCATGGTTTCTGTACCCTTTTGCTTGGAATTCTTTTAAAAATGTCTTTTAAGTTTTGTGCGCATCTTCTTCCCTCCTTTTGTTTGTAACTATTTCTTGAATCAAAACAAAAGGAACAAAATTATCCCCTGCAGTATCAATTCCTTGAGTGGAAACCTTGCTTATAAATGAGAGGATGAGATGTGACCCAATAAAGAATCTATTTTAATTTTAATTTATTTCCTGGTGGCCTTTTATGCCTCCTTAGGCAATGACCTAACCAATTCTATCTTAACACTGATTTTTTTCTTCCAAGGTCAAAAAGCACTTTGAAATTACTGTAAAAGGAAAATAAATGTCCTTTGCCTGCAACAAAAAGTCCATTTCTTCAAATGAAATTTACATCCTAGTTTTCTCACCTTCACAATAATTCTTCTCTCTTTAGGCATCTTTTAGCCGGTGGAATGAGTACAGGATGAAGTAAGAAGAATTTTTAGGCTTCTGAAGTTGATTTTTTGGTAGAAATGCCATCTCTTATAGCCTCCTTCACCTGTTCCCTTTCTCAGATGGGAGTCTTTAATAATACAGTGAGGGGAGCTGTTAGGTTATTATGTATGAAATATCCGATTTCCTTAAGTATGAAGTTTAACAGCTGATACCTCTGACATTTCACTTTGACAGTTCTTGTTTTAGTTTCTGTTGTGAAGGTACGTCCTCATTCTTTCCAGAACACAGTTTGGCTTGTGATTATCTTTCTAAAAAATTTTTAGAGCAATTTTTGTGAAACCATGAAAGAGTCAAAAATTTGTGTTAGTTTCGAATACATGTTCTGTCGTGGAACCGGTGCTGCACAGACAGCTGCAAATATCAGGGAAGTGTTTGGGAAGGATGTGGCCAATGAACGCACTGTACGTCGACGGTTTCATAAGTTACGTTCTGGTTCGAATCTTGAAAATGAGCCACGTGGGCGACCTGAGACCAAGGTGGAAGCGAACCCATCTCAACCTACGTGTGAATTAGCATCAAGGTTTGACGTTACTATTCCAAAAATATTGGACCATTTGAAACAAATGGACAAGGTAAAGAAGTGGGATAGATGGGTTCTGCATGACTTAAATGAGCATCAGAAGAGAAATCGTCTTGAACTTTGCCTTTCTTTGCTGTCACAACGTAAAGGCCAACCATTTCTACACCGTATTGTTACATGTGACGAAAAGTGGATTCTTTTTGACAATCCCAAGCATTCGGCACAATGGTTGGATAAAGATGAAGTGCTGAAACACAGTCCAAAACCGAATATTTATCAAAAAAAACTAATGGTGTCTGGTGGTCCAGTGCTAGTATTACCACTACAGCTTCATGAAACCTGGTCGATAGATTATAGCAGATGTCTGCTGCAACCACTTGGATGGGGATGCTTGTCATTAAGCAGCCAAGATTGGTCAATAGAGACAGGCCAATCCTCTTACAAGACATCACTCGACCACATGTCGCACAAACAATGGTGCTCAAACTACAGAGGCTGAACTTGGAAACTCTCTGTCATCCACTGTATTCACCAGACCTTGCACTTCTTCCAGGCTTTGGACCACTTCTTGCAAGGAAAATATTCAATTCTCAACAAGCTGTGGAAAACACCTTTTGCCATTTCATGGCCACTTGCTCTCTAGGCTTACTCACTGCTGGCATAAACAAGCTACTGTTAATATGGCAAAACTGTGTAGATAGTTTAGGTGCATACTTTAATTAATTGCACTACTTCTTGCATGAGATATAATAAACTAAACTTTTGATGCAAAATCAAACATTTCATATTTAATGACCTAAATCTTCATTTTGGCTGCTGTTTCACACAGCAAAGTGCAGTCGAAAGTAGAAACTATCCTAGAAGGCAGCTCAACCTATGGCTTTCGAGGCTGGAAAAGGAAAAGCTGTTACACTGTCACACACAGAGCCACACCACTGCCACCCTCCCCGCCCCCCCC